>NC_057865.1:295922384-296122384 GCF_019393635.1 Dromiciops gliroides
AAATGACTATACGACAGTCACAGATTTGTGCTGCTTAACCCTTTTATCAAGGACTGGGATAAGAAATGTTTAACCAATCTGGGAATACCACAAAGCTAGGAAAGAAGAGGAATGTATTGGATGACAGGTACAAGACAGGCTTTTACCCTAGCACGCTTCTTTGACAGGCTAGAACATGAGACAGAGTCTATTGATTTTGTTTTTTATTAGAAACTTCATGGAGATAAACATAAAGTCTTACATTTGGGTTGAAAAAAGTCAATTTGAACACAATATACCAGGGGAAGTCTGACTAGGGGAAAGGACAAAGAGATTCTCATCTCTTTATTTCTGGAAGCTTTGCCTCTCAATGCTGCCCAAGATCATCCCATTTGTTTCTCTTCCTGCCACATAATTATCAAGCTTGCTGCCCACTAAGCCCCTCAGATCTTCCACCCCCTCCCAAAAAAACCTGCTAAACTGCTATCTAACCAAGCTGCTCCCAAATCACATTTGCAAAGTCAATGTTTTGAAAGCCACCTAGAACAGGGTTTCTTAAACTTTTTCCACCCACAACCCCTTTGTGCCTGAACAATTTTTACATGACCGTGGGTATATAAAATAGGCATACAAATCAAATATTTACTGCCGAATTTTTCATGACTCCATATCAGGGCTCAACCCACAGTTTAAGAAACTTTGAGGGGCAGCTAGGTGGCGCAGTGGATAAAGCATCGGTCCTGGAGTCAGGAGTACCTGAGTTCAAATCTGGCCTCTGACACTTAACACTTACTAGCTGTGTGACCCTGGGCAAGTCACTTAACTCCAATTGCCTCACTAAAATTAAAAAAAATTTGTTTTTTAAAAAGAAACTTTGAAATAAAAGACTTGACTGCAATAGCTTGGTGAGGGATGTGTGCTAAAATGTACACGTGGTAGCAGATGGAACCACCTGTTTTGGTTTCCCTACATTATGCTCTTTTTTTTTTTTGTGAGGCAATTGGGGTTAAGTGACTTGCCCAGCATCACACAGCTAGTTAGTGTTAAGTGTCTGAGGCTGGATTTGAATTCAGGTCCTCCTAAATCCAGGACTGGTGCTCTATCCACTGTGCCACCTAACTGCCCCCTACATTATGCTCTTACAGAAAGAAAAAAACTATCAGCCAATCACATATCCCACAGAGGGGAATACTGCCTGTCTGCCCATGAGTAATCTGCTTCAGAAACTTCATCATAGCTCTGGTCTCTGGCCCAGCCTGGCAATATGATCTAGCATTTATTTTTAAATTTTTTTTACTATTTTGTTTCTTACATTGCCATAGTTATTCCAAGTAGCCCTCTACCTTCCCCTCCTAGAGAATCACCCCATATGATAAGTAGTATTTTTAAGAGAGGAAAAAACAAGTCAGCAAAATTGATCTATAAATAGAAAAAGTCCAAAAACATGTGCCACATGTAACACCTGTGGACCCCCAATCTCCATGTAGAAGTAGGTTGGAGATATCTTCTGTCTTCATTTGAGTCCTGCTTGAGCTTTATAATTCTGTTAATTTACTTTTGATGTGTGTGTGTGTGTGTGTGTGTGTGTGTGTGTGTGTGATTGTTCTTTCCATTCAGGCTATTGTAGTTGTTTTCTTGGCTATACTGACTGCCCTCTGCATTGGTCCATATAGATCTCTCCATGCTCCTTTGTATTCATCACACACGTCATTTCTTATAGAAGAGTACTATTCTATTACATTCATGTGCCACAATTTGTTGCACCATTCCCCAATTGATAGGCATCTACCAGATTTCCAATTTTTTGTTTGCTAAAACAAAAAGTACAGCTATAAATATTTTAGTATATATGGGAATTTTCTTCTTATCAATGGCTTCCTTGGGGTATAAGTTCAGTAACAGAGTCTCTGGTTAAAAGGGTATGGACATTATAATTACTTTCTTTACATAATAACATTGCTTTACAAAATAATTATTGCATTTCACAGCTCCACCAACAATGTATTAGTGTGAATATCCTTCCACAAACCCTCCAACATTGCCATTTTTGTCATTTTTACCAATTTGCAGGATGTGAGGTAAAACTTAGGATGGTTTTATTTTGCATGTGTTTTATTATTAATGATTTGGAGCATTTTTTTCTTATGGCTGTGAATACTTTGAAATTCTTTTGAGAACTATTTGTTCATATTCTTTGGCTGTCATATGTATTATACATACATATGCATATACACACACATTCATTATTACTGGCCATGTAGCTTATCACATTGTTATTTGTTGTTCAGTTGTTTTTCAGTCATGTCCAACTCCTTGTGACCCTATTTGGGGTTTTCTTGACAAAGATGCTGGAGTGATTTGCCATTTCCTTGTCCAATTCATTTTATGGATGAGAAAACTGAGGCAAACAAGGTTAAATGACTTGCCCAGGGTAACACAGCTAGTAAGTGTCTGAGGCCAGATTTGAACTCAGGTCTTCCTGCCTCCAGTTCCAGTGCTGTCTATCCACTGCACCACCTAGCTGTCCCATTCAATTAATTAATTCAAATGTAGCACAGTGTGGAGATTAAAACTGTACAACCGGGGCAGCTAGGTGGTTCAGTGGATAAAGCATCAGCCCTGGATATAGGAGGACCTGAGTTCAAATCTGGCCTCAGACACTTGACACTAGCTGTGTGACCCTGGGCAAGTCACTTAACCCTTGTTGCCCTGCCCCCCCCAAAAAAAGGGAAAAAAACTGTACAACCTACAATAAAAGAGAGCAGGGCAGAGCTCCAAGTATGGCACTTTATTAAAAGGTCCATGGTCCCCCTCTAATGAAGTGGACCTCAGATCATCATCATGATTGGAGATGCCCCCTTCTTCCAGGTCCTTATTTTTATAGGGTTTGATATCAGATTTGATACCTGAACATTCTAAAGAGGCAACATGAAGGACAGAATCTCACTGGTTGCTAGATCTTGCTTTGGGGGCCAAAAATGATACATCAACTAGAAATGGTATGTCAGCAAAGGGGTCTTAAGTTAGATGAAGCATAGGACATCTTCACTGACCAAGTGGTCATAAGATGGTCACCTGTTCATATTGTACAAGAGAGAGTGCTCCAGAGGTACAAAAATAAGTTGGAAGGGGCAGCTAGGTGGCACAGTAGATAAAGTACTGGCCCTGGAGTCAGGAGGACCTGAAAGTGGGGGGTCACAAAAAAATTAGCAACAGTAAAAGGTTATGTATTCTTGTCTTATATACCTATATATCTGGGGTTGTATAAAAATTTCTCAGGCAGTTTCTCAGTTTAAGGAGTCCTGATCTAAGGAATGTTATTTATGTTTACTATTCTTCTGGCCTGTGAGCAACCACAAGACTCTTTTCTGCCCTGGAACTGGGTTGAGGGTCCCTGTTCCACCGGTGTAGTGAGCTCTGGTGTGCTTGTGTTCTTCCTTGCCCTGAGACCCAGGACTGCAACTGAGATCTAAGTATAGGCAATGCAATAGAGTCATGCCCCCAGTGCCAGAAAAGAGATCCCTGTAATCCCCTTCTGATCACTTGTGTGACTCCCCTACCATCTGTGGACTGAGAGTGCAGGAAACAGTTGCTGTTGCTGATTCAGTGACTCCCAAGGCTTGCTCCTGGTTTCCTGGGGTCCAGTCTGTCCTGGCTGGAAAATTATTTCATTCTGTTATATAACCCCATATAGGGTCAAGAACCACAGTTTAAAAAGCTTTGGTTTAGATCATACCACCTTGTCCTTAGAAGTATCTCTGAAAACCATTTCACAAAACCCCTAAAGCTTGGGACAGTGTGTCCTCCACCCTGGAAGCAGAGCCCTACTATAACAAATAATTAAAAATCAAGAAATAGGCTGGGAAAATGAACAAACAACAGAAAAAATTCTGACCATAGAAAGTTACTATGATAATAAGGAAGATCAAAACACACTCAGAAGTTAACAAAGTCAAAGCTCCTACATCCAAAGCCTCTAAGAAAAATATGAATTGGTCTCAGGACATGGAAAGGCTCAAAAAGGACTTTGAAAATCATGTAAGAGAGGCAGAGGAAAAATTGGGAAGAGAAATGAGCCACACAAGAAAATCAGGAAAAAAGAGTCAACAGCTTGGTAAAAGAGACACAAAAATTCACTGAAGAAAAAAAAAACTCCTTAAAAAGTAGAATTGGTCACATGGAAAAGGAAGTACAAAAGCTCATTGAAAAAATAATATCTTAAAAATTAGAATTGAGCAAATATAAGCTAATGACTTTATGAGAAATCAAGGAACAATATAACAAAATAAAAAGAATGAAAAATAGAAAACTGTGAAAAATCTACTTGGACAAACAACTGACCTGGAAAATAGATCCAGGAGAGATAATTTTTAAATTAATGGACTTCCTCAAAGTCATGATAAAAAAAAGATCCTAGACATCATATTTCAAGAGATTATCAAGGAAAACTTCCCTGATAGTCTAGAACCAGAGGGTAAAATTATCTATCAATCATCTTCTGAAAGAGATCAGATAATAGGACAGAAAAGAAAAATGACAAATGTTGGAGTGATATGGGGAAAATGAGACAATGCACTATTGGTGAAAGTGTGAACTGATTCAATCATGCTGTAGAGGAATTTGCCCAAAGGGCTATAAAGCTATATATAAATACCCTTTGACTAGCAATATGACTACTAGGTCTGTATCCAAAAAGAGATAAAAAACAAAAAGAAAAAGGACCTATATGTTCAAAAATATTAATAGCAGCTCTTTTCTAGTGACACAGAATTGAAAGTTGAGGGGATACCCATCAATTGGGGAATGGCTGAACAAGTTGAGGTACATGAATGTAATGAAATACTATTGTGCTGTAAGAAATGATGAACAGGCAGAATTCAGAAAAACCTGGAAAGACTTACATGAACTGATGCCGAGTGAGATGAGCAGAAGCAGGAGAACACTGTACACAGTAACAGTAACATTGTGTGATGATTAACTGTGATAGATTTGGCTCTTCTCAGCAGTGCAATGATCCAAGACAATTCCAAAGGACTCATGATAGAAAATGCTCTCCACATCCAGAGAAACTGGATTCAGACTATGGAGTCTGAATGCAGAGCAAAGCATACTATTTTCACTTTTGCTGTTGTTTTTGTTGTTTGTTTCTTCTTTCTTGTGGTTTTTCTCTTTTGTTCTTATTCTTCTCTTACAACATAACTAATGTGGATATATGTTTAACATAATCGTACTGTATAACATATCAGATTGCTTGCTGCCTTGGAAAGGGAGAAGGGGAGGGAGGGAGAAATATTTGGAACTCACAATCTTACAAAAATGAATGCTGAAAACTATCTTTACATGTAATTAGAAAAAATACTATTTTTAAAGATTGTTTTTGCATGTGACTGGGGAAAAAGAAAATATTAATATGTTTTTAAAAAAAGAAAGAAAAAAATTGAGTCACATCGCCACACTGGGCTTGGTCACCATAAGAAGGAAAGACAAAGGTAAAGAATGTCTAATTAGTTTCCTATGATTAGATTAAGCAAATGAACTTACAACCTGCAGTTCACTACTTGGGTAACATTGAAGAAGAGGGACATGGGAACAACTTATAACATACTGATTATGTTCCATTTGATTGAACATTAACTCACAATTTATTAAATATGCAATAAATGTCTGAGGTGACTCCCTAACCAAGAAATATGAGAGACAATACCTCCTAACCAGCATGCCCTATAAGATATGAAAACTAGGGTGCCATAAGGAATTTGTTCAAGCACAGCAGTGCAAGCATTGTTTGCCCCATATACAAGTTCTGGGAATTTTTTTAGTTTATGAGAAGGATCCAAGCAATTTTGACAAACAGTCACCCCATCATGGTGATGAGAGACAACATCCCTGCAGACAACACAGATCTAGATGGCTATAGCATAGGGAGTAGGGGGAAAAAAAGGACTAAATTGAATTCCATGAACAAAGGAATTATCAGTCATTGGTGGTGGTGGTGAAGCAAAAGGTGGAGTAGAAGACTGAAAAAGAGTATTCAAAGTTCCAGCCACTGAAGGTTCAAGAACAAGTGCAGAAGGAAGAGTATGAGATGGTATTGATGGTAGAAGATTACCATCAAGACCTCTCATTAAAATTTCATGACACTGATCTATACAACCTAACAGACTCGAAGGTGCATGCCCTTAAGGTGGCACTTTTTGAGGTGACATGCAGCACAACTGAGGTGAGTAGCAAGAATTATTGTTGAAGCAACATATGGGGTTATATGGCTTCCTTGAAATAGTCTTTAAAAATATTTCCACAACTTTTACAACACAGAGCCTCATAGTGATAGCCTGTAGCAAACCCACAACAAATTACAAAAAGAAAAATCAACTATTATGGAACAACTCACCTTGTCCCATCTCATACAGTTGTCCAATCTCTGAAACATTTTACTCTAGCTATTATCCTTAGAGAATGAGATTCTACTAGGGAACTTTTAAAAAAAAATTTCTGCATTAGTCATATTGTGAAAGAAGAATCAGAACAAAAGGGGGAAACCTCAAAAAAGAAAAAAAAAGTAGAAACGGTATGGTTCAATCTGCATCCAGATTCCACAGTTCTTTTTTTCTGGATGTGGAGAGCATTTTCCATCTTGGGTCCTTTGGAATTATCTTGGATCATTGTATTGCTGAGAAGGGTTAAGTAAGTAATTAAAAAAAAAAAAAAAATATATATATATATATATATATATATATATAAAATGGAGGACAGCTAGGTGGCACAATGGATAGAGCACCGGCCCTGGATTCAGGAGGACCTGAGTTCAAATCCGACCTCAGACACTTTACACTTACTAACTGTATGACCCTAGGCAAGTCACTTAACCCCAATCGCCTCACCAAAAATAAATAAATAAATAATATATAATGATGATCCCTGACACACAACTGAATTTATTTAAAAGTTGCCAGAAAAATTGCAATTGTAACAAAGGGTTCTGGTATGGGATGTATAAATACATTGAATAGTTGACTTCAAAACAAAGTAGAACAAATAAGTTATTTATAATAAAAATTTATGATAAAACATGTTTACCTTTCAAGACATGCTCAATATCCAAGTGGTAATAATAAACCCAAATAAAATTTATTTTTTTTCCATTTAGGTAACACAGGATATTATAACATCCTTTTTTCTTTCAAACCAAAACTGAAGATATTTCTGTTTTAAGGTTAATAATTAATAGAACAACAGTCTGCTACCATAAACTGTTCTATAATACCCAATTATTCTCATATTAATTTTAGGAAGGACTAAAATTTTAAGATAAATAACTCAAATCTTATAGCTATATCTTAATATAATAGTTCAGGTGTGTTCCATTATTAACCAATGAAATAAAGATTTACTATTGTATTTATACTGATAACCTTCAATGATTATAGAAATTTGCCGTAGGAAGAAAATAGGGACATAATACAGTAATACTTCCCTAACCATGTCAATTCCAGGCTAGAGTCATATAGATAGCCAATTTTATTGAGCCAAGCTTAAAAGGTGCAATATTGTCCATTCAAGAGCAAATATCAGGCAGCTAGGTGGTGCAGTGAATAAAGCACCAGTCCTGGATTCAGGAGGACCTGACTTCAAATCGGGCCTCAGATACTTGACACTTACTAGCTGTGTGACCCTGGGCAAGTCACTTAACCCTCATTGCCCTGACCAAAAAAAAAAAAAGAGGAAATGTTATAATGGGGAAATCAAGTCGGGGGAAACCTACCTCGGCTCATACCAAGAGTTGTTCTCCCAGCCTTTCCCATAAGAACTCCACCTGTAATTCATGAATGGCAACCCCATAGGGTTACTGAAATCATGGATGATTGGCCTACTAGGATTCCTTGATGATCATACTTGGAATCACACTCAGAATAATATTGATTACAGTCCCATAAGGTCCAACAGCAAGTTCCAACAGTCATAGCTTCAGAGCTTCGGGTGGATTCAGTTGGGAAGGGTTACATATCCTTAATGTAAATGAAAAAATGTAATGCCCATAATTTTATATTTCTAAAACAAGCTATGTTCTTAGATCAGCTCCAAAGGGGCTTCTTCCTTCCAGATTTGCTTCCCAGGTTCTAAGATCATGTAGGAAAACACCCCCCCCCAAATAAAGCTATAAGTAGAAAGAAGAATATTAAAGATAAATAATTCACCTGAACTTGAGAGAATTTTAATTGTTACATCATGAAGGCTTGAATTGGAAAATGAGTCTCTGTCTTTCATGATTATTAGATAGATGTTTCAAATAATTTTTATAAATAAAATTATTAGTCCAATTTCGAAAATGATGTAACATCTCAATCATAAAATCATGATGAAAGAATTTTGTAGGGTGGTCTCATAAACTAAATAACCCATCAGTTGTAAAGCTTCATGGTCTCTATTATTTGTGATTCAGATGGCAATTCAAAATGATCCCTCACTATACCAATATTTATAATTTGACTAAAAGTCACCAATAAGGTTCATCTTCTTTTACACTTGCCCTAGTCAATGGAATTTGCTATGTGAGAAGAAAGGCAGGAACATTGCAGCATTAGTTCTGTTTGACTTCAGTTATAAGTCATAGGCGGCCAATTGTAAGACAGGATGCCTGAGTCAGGTTTAGAATTAACCAGGTAGGAAAAGGTCTTATTTACTAACATGGGGATAGGTCAAGACCTTTGCGAGGTCATTCTCTCGACTTTCTCAGGGACAGACATCCACCTGTGGCAATCCTCAGACTGCAGGGGCACAAGGCATTTCCCTCGAAGGATAAACCAGCAGCCTTATGTGGGATCAGACACTTAGACCTGGATGCAAGACTTAGAATAACAGCAAATTTAAAATCCCAAGAGACTCTTCCTCAAACAGCAAGATTTCGCTAATTACAGATTAGGGCTAGATAATTTTTCTTATGAATTAGCCTCAAAATGTCATCTATTAATAAATTCTATCTATTTACAACTACCTTTACCCCCCAATTGGTCTGCAGATAAAGTTAAAGGGAGAACATCAGACCATTTCTAGAATATAATTAGAGGAGATGCCTATCAGAGTCCATGTAGACACTTGGGCCATACCTGGGCACAATTTCCTTGGTGAAAGCTAGGATATCAGAGGGAGCTGTGGTGTCAGAACTAGGGAATAGTTCAACCTTGGTCAAGGACTGACTAATAATATTCATCTTTTTCTCTAAGTACTCAAAGAGGGGTGCAAGCTAGTAGATGGCCACCAATGAACATGACTTGAAATGCAAACTGATTAAAAGCTACATAAATTGGACAACTGGTTGTTATGTAAGTTGCCATTGGGTGCTGGAGTAACTAACTCTTGTTTAATTGAATCTATTATTCCTTGTGTGCCACAATGAACCCCCTTATGAACTAAAAAAGTCTACCTGGTGATAGAAGGACTGAGAAGGAGTGGCTTACCTTCCTCAGTCACACCCAGACCCAAGTGTTTAGCCTTATATGACTGTTTCCACTTCTTCACCACAACTTCATATATAGCCAATAGCTGGTTCCAAATAATAGGATTAAAAGATACAAGTGGGGGGTGGATCCAAGATATCGGATCAAAGGCAGCTCACCTGAGCTCTCCCCAAAACCCCTCCAAATACTTTCAAATAATGACATAAGACAATTCCCACAAAAGGACAGGGTGAAATAATTATCCAGCCAAAGACAACTTAGAAGGTTGGCAAAAAAAGGTCTGTCCCACCTGGGTGAGAATGGAGTGCAGTCCAACACAGGTGTGCCAACACAGACCCAACTCAGCAAACCAGGAACAGGCCTTGGGAGCCATTGAATCAGCAGCAACAGCAGCAACTGCTTCTGGAACTCAACCCACAGAGGGTAAGGGAGTTAAACAATTGTCCAGAAGGAGATAACAGGTGTCTTTTTGCTAGAAGTGAGGCAGGACTTTGTTGTTTCGCCTATACTCAGATCCAGGTCACAATCTTGCATGGCAGTCCCAGGCCATGACAGAGTACACTGGAGCTTACAGCCACAGTGGAGTGGAATGCTCCTCATAGTTCCAGAGCAGAAAATCAGGCTTGTGGTTGCTTTCAGACCAGAGCACAGACCAGGAGAGCAGTAAACATACCTCTCCTTAAAGCATACCACCTTGGAAGAACTGAAAATTTACAAATCCCTGCACAAACCCCATGAAGATTGGGACAATGTACCCTCCACCCTGGAAGCAGTGCTCCACTTTAACAGAGAGTTATAAGTCAAGAAGTAGGCTGGGAAATGAGCAAATAGAAAAAATTCTGACCATAGAAAGTGACTATGGTGACAAGAAAGATCAAATACACCCTCAGAAGAAGATAAAGTCAAAGCTCCTACATGCAAAGCTTCCAAGAAAAATATGAATTGGTTTCAGACCAAAGAAGCACTCAAAAAGGACTTCGAAAATAAAAAGAGGTAGAGGAAAAATGGGAAGAGAAATGAAATTGATGCAAGAAAATCATGAAAAAAATCAACAGGTTAATAAAGGAGACACAAAAAAATACTGAAGAAAATAACACCTTAAAAATAGACAAGGCAAAATTGTAAAAGAGGTATAAAAAGTCAATGAGGAAAAGTGCCTTGAAAAGCCTAATTGGCCAAAGGGAAAAGGAGGTACAAAAGATCACTGAAGAAAATAACTCAAAAATTGGGATTGATGTTTATCTGTCAGATTTATGGGCAGAGGAAGAATTTAGGACCAAAGAAGATATAGAGAACAAAAAAACCCCCACAAAATAGATAATTTTGATTATATAAAATTTAAAAGATTTTGCACAAACAAAACTAATGTAACCAAGATTACAAGGGAAGCAGAAAACTAGGAAAGGATTTTTAAAAACAAGTATCTCTGATAAAGGCCTCATTTCTCAATTATATAGAGAAGTGAGTCAAATTTATAAAAATACAAGTCATTTCCCAATTGATAAATGGTTAAAGGATATGAACAGGAAAAGCTGTGAATGACTTAACTATTCCCAGCAATACAATGATCCAAGACAATTCCAAAGGACAAATGATGAAACATAATATCCCCCTCCAAAAAAATAACTGGTACTGGTTGAACACAGATTGAAGCATTCTATTTTTCAATTTCTTTCATTTTTTTTTCTTTTATTCAAGTTTTCTTGTACAAAATTATTGATATGATAATGTTTTACATAACTGCACATGTATAACCTATATCTGATTGCTTACCACCTCAGAGAGTGGGGAGGGGAGGGAGGAAAGGAAGGATAAAATTTGGAACTCAAAACTATAAATAAAAATTTATTATTAGAAAAATTTTAAAACAAATAATTAAAACTTATTCCTATTTGAAAGTTATGATGGTACAATGCAACTGGAAATAAAGAGGGTTTTTTGTTTTAAAAAAATAAAATTCATCAGTCAAGAAGGCACTTTTTTTTTTTTGCGGGGCTATGGGGGATAAGTGACTTGCCCAAGGTCACACAGCTAGTAAGTGTCAAGTGTCTGAGGCAGGATTTGAACTCAGGTACTCCTGAATCCAGGGCCAGTGCTTTATCCACTGCGCCACCTAGCTGCCCCAAGAGGACACTTTTTAAAAAAAGGATAACACAAGATTTAGAAGCTTCTACATTAAAGGATTAGAGGGGGCACAGCTAGATGGCACAGTGGATAGAGCACTGGCCCTGGAGTCAGGAGTACCTGAGTTCAAATCCGGCCTCAGACACTTAACACTTACTAGCTGTGTGACCCTGGGCAAGTCACTTAACCCTCATTGCCCCACAAAACCACACACACACACACACACACACACACATAAAAAAAGAAATGATGATCAGGATTCTCTCAGATAAACCTGGAAAGACTTACATGAGCTGATGCAAAGTGAAATTTACTGTATATAAAGTAACAGTAATATTGTCAAATGATCAGATGTGAATGACTTAGCTATTCTCAGCAACAAAATGATCCAAAGCAACTCTGAAGTACTTATGATAAAAAATGCTATCCAACCTCAGAGAAAGAATTGATGCTATCTGCATACAGATTGGAGCATAATTTTTTTTTCTTCATTTTTCTTGAGATTTTTTTGTCTGTTTTCTTTCACAACCTGATTAATGTGGAAATGTTTTGCATGGCTACACATGTATAACTTATATTGAATTGCTTGCCTTCTTAAAAGGGGGGGTAGGGGAGGCAGCTAGGTGGTACAGTAGATGGAGCACCGACCTTGGATTCAGGAGGACCTGAGTTCAAATGCAGCCTCAGACATTTGACACATTCTAGCTGTGTGACCCTGGGCAAGTCACTTAACCCTCATTGCCCCACAAAAATAAATAAATAAATAAAATAAAAGGTGGGGTAGGGAGAAAGGAAGAGAATTTAGAACACAAAGTTTTAAAAATGGATGTTAAAAATTTTTATATGTATTTGGGGGAAAATAAAATTCTAAACAAACAAATAAATAAATAAATGAAACTTATTGGGAAAGATACAATTGCATAAGTTTCCAAATGTTCCCAAATGACATCCATTTACTATTCAAAAGTTTCATTTCTCCACTTTGGGTGGGACAGGCTCTAGTTCCTCAAAGTTTCTATTTCCTAATTCCTTCAGAATTTCACAATACCCTGTCAGCACAGCTCATCCCAAGGAACCTCACAGACAAAGCTCTGGCAAGGGGATTTTCCATGCTTTTCTCTCAGCAATTAGTCATTTACCATTATTATCATTGTCTTATAATTTTTTCAAAGAAAAAATACTCTAATAATGCTATATTTATAATGGAACAGTATTCATATTGAAAAGAGGACTGGGGCAGCTAGGTAGCACAGTGGATAGAGCACCAGCCCTGAATTCAGGAGGACCTGAGTTCAAATCCGGCCTCAGACACTTAACAATTACTAGCTGCATGACCCTAGGCAAGTCACTTAACCCCAATTGCCTCACCAAAAAAAAAAGAAAAGGGGACTAAACTTGTTTTTTGTTTGTTTTTTTTTAGTGAGGCAGTTGGGGTTAAGTGACTTGCCCAGGGTCACACAGCTAGTAAGTGTTAAGTGTCTGAGGCCGGATTTGAACTCAGGTACTCCTGACTCCAGGGCCGGTGCTCTATCCACTGCGCCATCTAGCTGCCCCACTAAACTTGTTTTAACAGCTTCTGTTAGCCTTCTTGCATTTAAAACATCACCAATCAGGTGACAAAAATTCAGGTAAATACTTTTCAAACTTATCACTTTATACTGTGTGACCCTGGGCAAGTCACTTAACTCTCACTGCCCTGCAAAAAAAAATACAAAAAAAAAGCATCACTTCATAGAATGTCATTTAACTTATTACCCCTGGCATTTTCAAGCTACTCATAATAGTTTGTGTAGTACCCACCTCATGCCAGGCTTTTTCTATGTCTTGAAATTTGCTTAAGCCTATTTTTAGTCATACTTTTAAATGTTTAGTCTATAATTTCTCAATTTTGAATGGTCAAAGGATATGAACAGGCAGTTTTCTGATGAAGAAATCAAAGCTATCTATTGCCATATGAAAAAATACTCTAAGTCACTATTGATTAGAGAAATGCAAATTAAAGCAACTCTGAGGTACCACCTCACACCTATCAGATTAGCTAATATGACAAAAAAAAAAGGAAAATAATAAATGTTGGAGAAGCTGCAGAAAAATTGGAACACTAGTGCATTGTTGGTGGAGCTGTGAACTGATCCAACCATTCTGGAGCACAATTTTGAACTATGCCCAAAGGGCTATAAAACTGTGCATACCCTTTGACCCAGCAATACCACTATTAGGTCTTTTTTCCAAAGAGATCATAAAAAAGGGGAAAAGACCCATATGTACAAAAATATTTGTAACTGCTCTTTTTGTGGTGGCAAAGAATTGGAAATTGAGGGGATACCCATCAATTGGGGAATGGCTGAACAGGTTGTGGTGTATGAGTGTAATGGAATACTATTGTGCTGTAAGAAATAATAAGCAGGGGCAGCTAGGTGGCGCAGTGGATAGAGCACTGGCCCTGGAGTCAGGAGTACCTGAGTTCAAATCCAGCCTCAGACACTTAACACTTACTAGCTATGTGACCCTGGGCAAGTCACTTAACCCCAATTGCCTCACCAAATATATATATAAAGGGAGCTTTGCGGACATAAAATCCTATAAAAATGAGAACCTTTATGATTATTGCTAGACTCTCAAAAGCTAGGTAACTGGAGCAAAGCATTCTTAACCCTAATTTCCATAATTATTCTTTGGGTTCTCAGTCAATGGGGGAGGTGACACAGGGACATTCCTTCTATCTTCCCTTATATGGACACAGCTCAGTAGAGGACCTCATTGAGACCAGCTATGGGCTACTTGAACCATGTGATCTGTCTGCCTGAGGGAAGGGGGACTGAGACCTTTGTCCTCAAACAGGTCTGGAGGAGTGTAATTTGAATGGTTATATCCCATTTCCTCACAGTGAAGAAGATGGCTTACAAGCAAGGACACGTGCTGGGCACACACACACCCATTTTGGGGGGGGGGGGGCTGAGGCAGTGTGGGGAGATCTCAATACTTATACTGGTGGCTGCCGGCTGCCCTGACAATAAGGGGTAACAGCAAGAATGTGACATGTTTGATTCATTGCAGGACTTCCTGAGTTTGTCCTGTGCTTGTCCAGCTCAGAGAACATCTGGTGAATTATGGGATTTTGCCAGAGGGTGAGATCATCCAGAGAGTGATCCCAAAGGATTGTTGTCCTGCCAAGTTCACAGTTTGCCCACTGGGCCTTAGTCCTAGAAAATAGAGGGTCTCCTAATATTTTGTCAATGACAAGGTTCCATTATTTTTAGTTATCTCATGTTGAAAAATTTATAGTGACATCCCCAATTTCCCATGACCCAAAGAGCCAAACCAATTCCTTTAAATTTTCTAAATTACTGATCCTTCAGCATAACTATTTAAACCACAACAAAGAGATAATCCTTTTTCTATCAATCAGTTAATTAATATGCATGTTATGAAACTCATTTTATCATCTTATATTGATTGGGGAAGGAAGACAAGAAGCAACTGTCAAAGGGGCATTGCTTTTAAAAATTCCTAAATCTTTTCTTTTTCAGGGGGATTAAGACTCTCTTTGAAATGTCCTTTTCAAAACTCCAAAATTCTTTACTTTCAAACCGCAAGTTTACACATCAGTGCAGACTCCAATTTTCTTTACGAATCTATCTACTCATTCTTCACTTTTCTTAATTCCTTATGCAACACCACTCTTTCTTTCTTCTACTTACTTAATTCCTCTAGTAAACCCCTCTTTGGTTCTTTAGTGGTTACAAATGCACAGTTCCTACCAATTTCTTTTTTTTTCTTTGTTTTTTTCCTACCAATTTCTTTAAGGACTTTTGGGTTATTAGAATTGGTTACAATCACATCGTTTTTGTAAGTTTTGATAGGCAGGGGCAGCTAGGTGGGGCAGAGGATAAAGCACAGGCCCTGGATTCAGGAAGACCTGAGTTCAAACCCGGCCTTAGACACTTGACACTTATTAGCTGTGTGACCCTGGGCAAGTCACTTAACCCTAATTGCCTCACCAAAAAAAAAAAAAAAAAGTTTTGATAGGCAAATAGACAACTCATTCAGCACAAGTTCCTCATTGTAGGGTGTCAGAGATTTCAGTAAACAGGATGACTTTGGAGAAGAAATCATCTATTTCCTCTAAGCTAACCTCTTTTATGCCAGGAAAGCTTTTATCCAGTTATTTTGGTGATGCCCAAGAGGATCTGCTAAAGCCCAACTATGCCCTAGTGATGTCACAGGTATTGGTAAATAATTTGCAAGTCTTGCTTTTCCCTCTCAAAATTTCAGGAATTCTTTTTGGCAAATTTTCCAAAACTTTCTAATTATTTCTTGGCTTAACCTCTAGGGTCCTGTCGATAGACCCTTTATAAGTGAATATTTAGCAAAAATGTTACCTCCTTTTCTTTAAACCTTCCTGAAAATTTAGCTCTGACTGTCAATAACTGACTTAATCCTAGGCAAATATAATAAAACAACCTTCTCCTTTCCTCATCTTTATAAAACTACAATGAGGGGCAGCTAGGTGGCGCAGTGGATAGAGCACCGGCCCTGGAGTCGGGAGTACCTGAGTTCAAATCCGGCCTCAGACACTTAACACTTACTAGTTGTGTGACCCTGGGCAAGTCACTTAACCCCAATTGCCTCACTAAAAAAAAAAAAAAAACTACAATGAGCCTTCTTCTCAAATCAGAAGACAATGGGATTATTCCCAGGGTGGTTGAAGGCCTTGGCAGCTTACTGTTGAGATGGGGAATCTCTCTGCTAAGGCTGTCAGGTGTAGCCCAAATCATCTCTCTATCCAGGCGGCGTCAGAGCACTCGGGTGGGCAATCACTCCAGCAAGCCCTACCCATGCAGGGACTGGTCATAGGGTCCTCTAGATGGGTTCCTCACCCTGCTTTGAGCAAACAAAAATTCCCCCACAACCAATTTAAGATATTTCTCTACTAATGAGAAGAATGATTACTCCTTGTTAAAAGAATTTAAAGGCAAAAGTATGTATTTTTTAACCCTGTAAACAAACAGGAAGTTCTCAAATTAGCCAGGGGGTTAACTGGCTGAAAATGAGGAACTAGCAATTCCACTGCTGAATTTCTCTGGTCTTAACAAAATGAAAGCAAGAAAAATGGAGGGGAAAATAACAGAATCCTGTGTAGAAATAGCTAAATTATGGCCATACAATTTTTATTAAAATAGAATTTGAGTGTTCTAGAGCTTCTAGATTTATACCTATTAGTTCCAAATTCAAACAGTTCCTCTTAGCTCAATCAGGAACCCTTCTTAAAGAAAAGTAATTTAGGGTAAATCAAGGAATATTCACCAATCTTAAGCTTAGAGAAACTTACCTCAGGCTCAAAGAATTTGAGTACAGAATGAGGGGAGTCCAACCTTCCAGTGCCAGAGTCCATGGGGGAGCCATAGGCAAAAATTCAACCTGGCATTTCCTTTTTGGGCCCCTTGCAAGGGCCAGCCTAAAGAGGTTGAGGTCCACTCATCACAGTCTCATCTCCAGGTGCCATTAATGTGAGGACTAAAATTGTCCAACCTACAATAAAAAGACCTGGGCAGACCCTGAACCAATGCCACTTTATTAAAGGGTCCATTGTCCCCTTTAATGAAGTGGACCTTAGATCTTCCTCATCATTGGAGATGCCCCCTTCTTCCAGGACCTTATCTTTATAAGGGTTGATACCAGATTTGATACCTGAAGAGGCTATACAAAGTAGAGAATCTCACTGGTTGATAGATCTTGCTCTGGCAGCAAAGGAGTCTTGGGTTGGACAAAGCATGGGGCATCTCCAACTGACTAAGTGGTCATAAGATGGTCACCTGACAAGAAAGAGTGTTCCAGAGGTACAGAAATAAGTTGGAGGACTTTCCATGTAATCGAGTCATCTCTGCAACCCTGGGCTTGTTCACCACAACAAGTTAGAACAAAGGGTGGAGATCCTCTAGTTAACTACCTATGATTAAACAAGTGAACTTTCAGTCTGCAGCTCACATTTCTGGGGCTTAATATACAGAACTTATAACCACCACCCCTATGGAATCATAGCCACCTGATTATTAGTGATTGGAATAGAGTAGGGATCCAAATGAATTCTTTCTCCCCACAGTATTCAAATGAGTTAATGATCATTTATTAAGTGCTTGCTATCTGCCTTTGCTAAGCACTGATGATACAACGATAAAACTCTAGTACCCTCTCAAGGAGGTCCCTGTCTAATATGGAGACAATGACCAAGCACAAGAAGCTTTAGCCCCACCAAACTGGAAGGCAAACAAACATTAAGACTTGAGGATTCTGTGGCTTGGCTGAGTTTTCCTTTCCCATCACCCTCTTCTCCACAGCTGGTGGGAGGAAGGACAGAAAAAAAAAACTGGGTAGCTTTAAAGCTAGTGAAGAAACAGGAGGAAGACAGCAATGAAGCAGATGGGGTTGGACATGCTCTCCTGCCATGACCCTGTGTGGCTCTCCTTGTCCACCAGTCTTGTTTCCAGCAGGTCCACAAAGCACCTTTCAATCTATGCTGCTTCTGCCTAGGGGAAGCTAGGTGGTGCAGTGGATAGAGCACTAGCCCTAAAGTTGGGAGGACCTCAGTCGAAATCTGTTCTTAGACATTTCCTAACTGTGTAACCCTGGGCAAGTCACTGAACCCCAACTGCCTTAAATATCCAAGGCCATCTCCTGTCACCCTGATAACATCGTATCTTACCATTGGACTCAGATGGCTCTGGAGGAGGAAAGTGAGGCTGGTGGCTTTCCACAGGCCTTCCAATTCAGTGCAAGGCATGATATCTGTCATGGTCCTCTTTGAGAATGAAGGACAAACAACAACAGCTTTTGCCTAAGTCTTCAGCCCTGCTGGGCCTCCCCCAGTTTGCTCTAGGTCTATGGGCAGTTTCATAGACAGTCGCCAGCATTTGGTGCTCCCATCTGCTTCCAGAAGCCTGGTATGAACATCACCCAACTCACAGTTTGGGAAATGGCTTCTGTGATCATTAAAAATTTGAGAGACATAGTTTCTGGGTAATTTAATTATTTTAGTAATAAAGCCAGGTTATTAATAAAAGCATGGTGATTTGGCCATCTTTCTCAGACCAAAGACCCTCATGACAGGCAGGCTGGACTCACTGTTTATATATTTTTGAAAAACAGTCTGTGGTCTATGGGGCTGATAGAAAAAGTCTGCACAGAGAGACAATCTCCAGCCTTGGGCTAATCAATTCAAAGAACATCTTCCCTCTCCAATGCCCCACCCAGTGACCCCTCCCTGGAAAGGGAGGCCTTCATAGCTGAAGGATCTGTCTCCACCCAAATTTGAGTAGAACACAATGAACTTCCCCACTCTAGATTAAGTTCCTTGCATGTTTGGGTGGAGTTTGGCCAAGATAAAGAGAGTTAATATAATCTTATTATCAAGGAGAAACTGGACTTTTTGAAAAATCAGGGTTTTGGAATAAGAGAGGGGAGCTCTGAATCTCCCCAAGAAATTATCAATTAATTAATACTCATTTCTCACATTCCCTCTTTCCCAAAGCTTGTAAAAGGATTCTGGACAGAAGTCACTAAGGAGCAAAGGAAGTGAGAGTTGTCTGCCAGAACACATTTCCCAACACCCTTGATCCCTTATACGGGACATTTCAAAATTGTCCGTTTTACCACAGATGAACTATCTCGTTTGGTCATGAACTCTTCCTCTATCCATAATCTGAGAGGTAATTTCTTCCACTCTCCTCTAATTTGCTTATGATCTTACCTTTATGTTGTCAAATTTTGTTTCCATAACTGTCCTCCTATGAAAAAAAAAAACAGATCAGAGAATTTCTAGGGAAAAACATAGTACTGGTTCATTTGTCCCAAGAACAAGCAGGTATGAATCATGTGGAGAACCCCTTCCATATCAGATTTCTTTTTGTCTTGGGGAGGGAAGGGAGGAAGGGAGAAAAAGTTGGAACTCAAAATCCTATGAAAACAAATGTTGAAAACTATTTTACCATGTAACTAGAAAATAATAAAATACTTTTATGATTAAAAAAAAGATAACTAGTTTCTGCCAGACTGATTCGCAGTTTTCCCAGCAGTTTTGGTCATATAATGAGTTTTTGCCCCAGTAGTTGGGATCTTTGGGTCATATACCTTTGTACAACATTTATTAGAATTCCCTTATTGTCCAAAGGAACTGTACAAAAACCTGGCCTAACAAATCAAAGGTCCCTTATGGTAACAGAGATTGTACCTGGCTGACATGCAAATAGTCAGACATTCCTGAGGACAATAAAAGCACAAAACATGCAGACTTCTGAGACATTTGTTTGGGTGGTGATCTGAACTTTGGGCATCTCCATTTACAGACATTTTAAACTAATTTAATTTAACAAAGATTCCTGAAGTGCCTACCATGTACAGGGCATTGTACTAAGTACTAAGGAAACAAAGACAATGCCCCCAAACAGATTCTGCCCCCAGGAAGCCTACCTTCCACTAGGGAGAATGAATGCAGAATAAATTTGAGTTTGAGGGAGCTTTACAGATAATAATGTTTCTGAGCCCTTTAAGTTTTACAAAGAATTTTCCTCACTGCAACCCTGTAAGGTAGAGTAGTGTTAGCAGCATTATTCCCAAATTACAGACAAGAAAACTGAGGCTCTGGGAAGATGTGACATGATATTGTTTGAGGATTCCAACTAACATAGATGCACTCTGAGCTCATCACTCTAGCCAATCCCAACAGGAGGCACCTAATGTAGTGACCCTTTCCCAGGATCCTAAGTCTAGAGCTGGAAAGCACCTCCAAGGCCATCTAGACCAACCCTCCCCCCTCCCCCCTTCCCCCTGCTTTATTTTATATGTGAGGAAACTGAGCCCTCGAGAGGTAAAGCAACTTGCTGAAGCTCACACATGTATTAAGCAGCAGAGACAGGATTTGAACCCAGGCCCTTTAATTCCAAAGCCAACAAGCTTTCTATTCTGTTCAGCTGCTCCTCTTACAGCATAAGTTGTATGTGCACAATTAGATCATCAATCAATTGAGCAAAGGTCAGAGTAAATACTGAATTAGAAGAAAGGACAAAACTGAAATGAAGAAGCAAAAGGATAATATAGTGTTACTGCTCCAATATCATACAACCTGTTTTCTTTTTTTTTTTTTTAACAATCTGTCAACCTTAAAAAATGGACAAAAGGACATTGGCTCAGACTTTTTTTCCCTAGAAAAATTTAATCAGTACCAAAAAAAACCCCAAATCCCTTTTACCAGAAGCTTTCCCCAATCCCTCTCAATTCTAGTACCTTCCCTCTGTTATTTTCTACTTAATCTGTATATAGCTGTATACTGTACAAAGCTGTATATAGCTTTGTATGTATTTGTTTACATGTTGTACCCACCCCCACCCCCCACCTCCCCATTAGATTGTGAGCTCCACAGTTATTGTATACAGTATTAGCAACATGGAAACAAAAATAGCGTGTGCAAAACTTAGCTACTCTGATTATTACACAACAATCCTATAGGATTTATGAGAAACAATGTTCTCTCCCTCCAGAGAGGGAATGGATAGACAGAGCAAATTGAATAAGATCTCCACCCTTATTTTTCTTGCTTTTTTCCACACTGGAGCTAATTCAGGAAATATGTTTTGCACGACTTATTATAAATAATGGGTATTGTTTTTCTTGCCTTTTCAATGTGGTGGGGGGGAGAGGAGGGAGGAGAGGAGAAAGATAATTTGTAACTGAAAATAAAAAGGTTTTAATTAAAAAAAAAAGATTGTAAGCTCTTTGCAGGCAGGAACTGCTCATTTGCCTCTTTTTGTATCTCCAGTATTTAGCACAGTGCCTGGAACATAGTAGATACTTGTTGAATGATTGAGAGTTGAGGGATAATTAATAACCCTAAAAATGCTTTGGTAAACAAATAACAAATAACAAATAATCTTGCAAAGTCAGGGCAACATGGTAACCATGTACACTGTTTAGAGTACAAGTTCATTTGCAAAATATTATGAATGAGAATGTAAGATTATGAACAATATCACCTCAACAAAAGAAAACAAAACAAATGAACCAACACAGTCACAGAAAGCAGTACAGCAAAAACCAAGTCCCCAAAGAGTGTCATACCAGATCCATTGAGGCCAGATGATTTAAGAGTATTCACTCATCTCTTGCGGCCAGAATAAATGGCCTTTCATAGAGATCTGGTCATTGACTGTCCAATTGAGTGATTTTTGAGGAATTAAGACAAAATCTCTAAGTTAATTTAAATATGGGGTTTATTGATCATTTACAGACCATGAGAACACACTCTCCCAAAAAGGATATGAGGCCTGGGCTCCTTGCACCTTCCTGTCAGCCCTGGAGCAGAGAAATGAAGCCACACACCTTTGAACCAGAGTCCCAGGCAAGGGACTAGCTCATGATAGCCCCCAGACATTCCAGGGACTGGTTTTAACCCAGGTAAACCAAAGGAGCTGGGTACCCTAATCTACCCTAAACCTAGTAACCAATGAATACGTTAACCATAGCTATTCGGGTAAGGCAAAACACCAAGGTTAGTAGAATTCCTTTGAGGGATGATTTATTTGTTAGATGGAATCATGTATGATCTAATGGGTCAGGGTTACACTCTCAAGTATCTATCAGTCATTTAAAGTACTTCTGTCGATAGGTCCCCTCTCTTCCTGTTCCTCTGGGGCTAATCTGCCCTGCCAGTATCACCTGATCGAGTTAGCTTTGAAGCCTTCAACGGTTTGCTACTGCTTTTTTTTTTTTTTTTAGTGAGGCAATTGGGGTTAAGTGACTTGCACAGGGTCACACAGCTAGTAAGTGTTAAGTGTCTGAGGCCGGATTTGAACTCAGGTACTCCTGAATCCAGGGCCAGTGCTCTATCCACTGCGCCACCTAGCTGCCCCCTTATTCCATTTCTATGTCTTTGCTCAGGCTGTTCCCTATGCCCAAAATGTTCGGACTTTCCCTATTGAATTCCAAGCGTTCCTTTCAATCCTGACTCAAATGCCACCACCCCCAGGAAGCCTTCCTTGGTGCCTTTCTGGTTTGTAATTACACTGGGACCTCAGACATCCCTTTGCCCCTTGTGCCCCTTTATCTTGAGCTTTTTAGTCCTTTTGGCTTTGTGTCTCATTCTGCTACTGGTCTGTGAGTTCCAGGAAGGAAAGTATGGTATCAGTTGAACTGTGCTTCTCCCCCAAGAACCAGACTGACCCCTCCTAAAGCCTCCAAAAGTTAAATTTTCAGTGTGAACACATACCTCAGAAATCAGCTAGTGCTACAAATAAGGGCTTGCTTGATTATTTTTTCCTTGTCTGGACTAAAGAAAGCGATTGAGAAAATGTCAGTAATTCACATGAACCTTGAAAGTATGATGTGGTTTATAGAAGCCTTTTTGTGGTGGCAAAGAATTGGAAATTGAGGGGCTGCCCATCAATTGGGGACAGCTGAACAAGATGGAATACTATGAGATGATGAGCAGGATGCTCTCAGAAAAATCTGGAAAGACTTACATGAAATGATGCAAAGTGAAGTAAGCAGAACTAGGGGAACAGCATACACAATAATAGCAATATTGTCCAATGATCAACTGTGAATAACTTAGCTATTCTTAATGATCCAAGACTATTCAGAAGGACTTATGAGAAAAATGCTATCTACCTCCAGAGAAAGAACTGATGGAGTCTAAATGTAGATTTTAAACTTTTTTAACTCTCTTTCTTTTTTGGTCCATGTTCTTTTTTTTTTTTTAGTGAGGCAATGGGGGTTAAGTGACTTGCCCAGGGTCACACAGCTAATAAGTGTTAGGTGTCTGAGGCCGGATTTGAACTCAGGTACTCCTGACTCCAGGGCCGGTGCTCTATCCACTGCGCTACCTAGCTGCCCCTCCATGTTCTCTTTTTCAACATGGCTAATATAGAAATGTTTTGCATGATTGTACATGTATATAACTTACATCAAATTGCTTGCCTTCTCAAGGAGGGGGGACAAAAGGAATTTGGAACTCAAAAAGTGTTTTTTAAATGAATATTGAAAATCATTTTAGGGGGCAGCTAGGTGGCTCAGTGGATAGAGCACCTGCCCTGGATTCAGGAGGACCTGAGTTCAAATTCCACCTCAGACTTGACTCGTACTAGCTGTGTGACCCTGAGCAAGTCACTTAACCCTAATTGTCCTGCCCCCCCAAAAAAAGTTTTAAAAAATCATTTTACATGTAATTGAGAAAAATAAAATAAAAGCATTCTTTTAAAAAGTATGATATAAGGACACTTTCTTTCTTAGAGAAAAGGCCTTTTTTTCCTGTTGGTTGTTAAACATTTACCAGTACAACCCCAAAGAACATAAAGTTCTTTGTATATCACAGGTGTTTAAATGAATATCTATTGGATGAATGAATTATTATTATTTTTTTTTAGTGAGGCAATTGGGGTTAAGTGACTTGCCCAGGGTCACACAGCTAGTAAGTGTTAAGTGTCTGAGGCCGGATTTGAACTCAGGTACTCCTGAATCCAGGGCCAGTGCTTTATCCACTGTGCCACCTAGCCGCCCCTGAATTATTTTTTTAATTGCTTTGCCAGTCGCTGGGCTAGTGGTAGTGGTGGACTGGGCTAAGCTGGTCGTTGGCCAGCAGACACAGTTAGTCCATTGCTCAGCCTCCCTGGGAGGTCAGGGAAAGAAACCAAGATATAAAGGCAATAATTACTGCAGAAAGAATTCCCGCTCAGACACCTTCCTGAGCTCCCTGCTGGACCAGACATCTTGGAATTTCACCAAGAACTAAGGAAGCTCAATGTCAGGTGAAAAGGCTAGTCAAACAAGGAAGGAGGGCTTCTTGGAGGAGGTGAGTTGAAGAAAGTGAGGGGTGTAAGCAGACGCCTCCAAGGCCCCTCCCAACTTCAGAATCTGAGACACCTCCCCTCCCCACCCACACTCTGGGCACCAGGATTGGTCCAAACTAGGACACACCCTCTCCATTATCCCCACCGAGACCGAGACAGTGCCAAGTGAAAAGCCAAGGGACCACAGAGATAGGGAGGAAGAAGTAGTCTGGGAGAGGGACAGAAAACAAGAGAAAAGGCGAGTTTGAGCCAGAGACAGGGAGGGGCGAGGCACTCAGAGACCACTAAGGAGGCAGGAGCCTGGGGAAGAACTAACAAGTAACTGACTGGAGGGGGGAGAAAAGGAGCTAGAAGGTAAGAGGGGGTGGGCAGAGAGGAACTGAGCTGGCCATGGGAGGAGACAAGGAAAGGGGACAGACAGACCGGGCTACACCTTCCACTTTCCCTTCTAGCAGAGCCCAAGGATGGCAGCGCCAGACCGAACAGGGTCAGGTGAGGGGATCTCAGAGGTCTTTGTGGAGTGGGCCATGTCTCTGCCATGCCCCGTCCTGGGACTCCCTAACCGAGGCACTGCGGGCGCCCCTACTGTGCCCAGTGGCCTCTGTGACTCAGCCCTCTCCTCTTCCAGCCTCCATCCCGGAATTGATTAGGAAGAAGCGAGATGGGGGTCGCCTGGAGGAGGTGGAGATTCGGAGCTTTGTTCAAGGGGTGACGGAGGGGACAGTGCAGGAGGCGCAAATAGGTGACACACACACATCCACACCTGACTCTGCCTGTCCCAAGACCCAGGGCCACCAGCCCAGCCCTAGCCCCTCTCCAGTCCCTGGGCAGGACTCCCCAACCTTGGGCAGCATCTATTGCCTCATTTGCTTCACCCTGTGTCCACAGGCGCCATGCTGATGGCCATCCGACTGCAAGGCATGGACCTGGGTGAGACAGAGATTCTGACCCGGGCACTGGCTGAGTCTGGACAGCAGCTTCAGTGGCCCGAGGCCTGGCGGCGGCTGATGGTGGACAAGCATTCGACAGGGGGTGTGGGGGACAAAGTCAGCCTGATCTTGGCACCTGCTCTGGCTGCCTGCGGCTGCAAGGTCAGCCCCCTGCCCCCTGTCCCTAGGGGCTTGAGGGCTGGGAACAGGCTACCCCTGGGGCGGCTAGGAGGGAGAAGGGAAGATGGAAATGTGGGTACTTCCTATTGCGCCTTCTCCCCACTGTCCATTGAACTCTGCTCGCTCAGAGCTCCAGCCCAGATCAGCCCTGTCGTTTCAGAGAAGGCTGAGCCACCTCACACCGGGGGCCTGAGTTGTTGGGGTGGGCTGAGCATGCAAGTCATGGACCAGGGATGAGAGCTGAAGTTGAAGAGGAGGGAGCTTGGGGAGGCTTCAGCTCTTGTGCTGGTATGAGGCTGGGGTCTCACCCACGCAGGTGCCAATGATCAGCGGGCGGGGCCTTGGGCACACTGGAGGCACACTGGACAAGCTGGAAGCTATCCCAGGCTTCTCAGTGGTACAAAGTCCGGAGCAGGTATTGGGCAAAGGACCCTGACTGGGGGCCCCTGATAAACAATCATTAATGGGTGGGGAAGATGACTGATGGGAGAGATCTTTGGCTCCAAATCCCTAGGGGTCGTTGATTGAGGGTGCATCATTGTTTGGGGTCCTGCGGTCACTCATGGGGGATTCTTCCTGACCGGGAGGTCAGATGCGGGAGCTGCTGGAGCAGGCAGGCTGCTGCATTGTGGGGCAGAGTCAGGAGCTGGTCCCTGCAGACGGAATCCTTTATGCCATTCGGGACGTGACTGCCACAGTGGACAGCCTCCCCCTGATCACAGGTGACCCCCCCCCCGCCTCCCCCCAGCTGGAGTCTGGTCCCCGGAACACACCAGGTGGCTAGAGCAGCACCATGCTCCCCTGCCTCCAGCTAGACTGCTGCAGGGAACCCTGGCTCTAGCCCAAACCCCACTCTCTGCCCCCTCTAGCCTCCATCCTCAGTAAGAAGGCTGTGGAGCAGCTCTCAACCCTGGTGGTGGACGTGAAATTTGGGGAAGCAGCCATCTTCCCCAGCCAAGAAAGAGCCCGAGAGCTGGCCCAGGCCCTGGTGAGTGAGTGCAAGCGAGGAGCCTGACTTCCACTGACGCTCCTTATGCTACTGCAGTGACCCCTCCTCAGGAGCTTCCAGGGCCAATGAAGTCACCAGCCCAGACCTCTGCTGTTAACACTACAGGGGCCAAAACTCAAGGTCTAGGAAAGGGCCTTGAAAGGCAAGCAGAAGTTTTTACAATTTAGTTTTTATTATTAATTCCATAACTGCCAGCTCAGTCAAAATCATCTACGGCTAAGGGATAGAATCCCTCCCCTCTTCCCCTTTCCCCTCCCCCCTCCTCCCCCTCCTCCCCTGTCCCCCTTTCTTTTCACCTTCCTACCTCCCCTCCCTTCCCTCTTCCTTTCCCCCCTCCCCTCCCTTCCTTTCTCCCTTCCCCCTCCTCTTCCCTCCCTTCTCTTCTCCCTTCCCCCTCCTCTTCCCTCCCTTCTCTTCCCCCCTCCCCCTCCCCTTCTCTTCTCTTCTCTTCTCCCCTCTTCCTCCTCTCTCCTCCTTCCCTCTCCCCCTTTCCTACTCCAAACCTTCAGCAGCAGATAAGTAGGACTGACAAAGAGTGGCAGAGGGAAGGGCATTAGCAGGACTAGGGCTGTGAAAGACGACGCATCAAGGTGGAAAGGGGCATGAAATGGTCAGGCAGGGCGTGGACAGAAGGAATGAAGGGCAACAGAAAGGCTGACCAGCAGCAGCGTGGAAGGCCTTGAATGCCAGGTGGAAATTTTGGGGTTCCATCAATAGCAATGGGTAGCCACTGCAAGCTCTGCAGCAGGAAAATCACCTGGCTGAAGTGGTGAGTTCGAATGATCGTTCCTAGGGCTGATGAGAGAAGGAGTGATGAAAAATAGAGAGACCAGGTGCTCATTACCTTCAGGGAAAAGGCAACAAGGGCCAGAATTTGTTGGAAAGGGAGGAGGGGGATGATGAAGTCAGTCAGTCAGTCAGCAAACATGGATGGCTCAGTTACCATGTGCCAAGCTCAATACAAAGAGACAAAAACATAGTCCCTGCCTTCCAAAGGAGCTCAGCCTCTCAGCCCATCGGCCAACGCAACTCTGCACCTACTGGATAATACAGAGAAGATGGAGCCCAGAGATGGCTGGAAACACGTCTATGTTAGGACCTGGCAACTGATTGGCTGTGGAAGAGGGGTGGCCGGGGGGGCAGGGAGGCTTTGCCAGGGAAGGGCCAGGGATATCAACAGGAAGAAGAGCTTTTTACGGGTGGTTGCAGGAGGCAAGACTGGAGGGAGGCAGCTGAGAGCAGTGCAGAACCACAGTCTCGGGCAATCCGATGAAGTCTCCATGCTCTGTCTTGGAATGACACTTCCTAAACATTCAGAACTGAAGGAAAGTTTCAGGAAACATTTCAGCTAAAGGTTGAGAAAAGTGAGAAAGTGAGAGTGAAACAAATGATGTAGTACTTTTCCCAGTTGTTTTCCATGAAATCCATCCTGAGGTCCACTTGGGGGTCCATAGACCCAGATTAAGAAGCCCTGGTTTGGGGCAGCCAGGTGGCTCAGTGGATAGAGTACTGGCTCTGGAGTCAGGAAGACCTGAGTTCAAATCCAGTCTGAGACACTCGACACTTACTAGCCAGGTGACTATGGGCAAGTCACTTAACCCTGATTGCCTCACCAAAACAGAACAGAACAGAACAAAAAAACAAAACCAAGAAGTCCTGGTTCAGGGCATAAGGAGTTTGAGGTGCCACTGGGCCCCCCAATGGGTGGGTCCAACTGGCAGGTGGGTGGAGCTGCATGCCTTGTGGTCAGAATTGGAGGGTTGGACTCGGGACTCATCTGAGCTAACCATTTAAGCCACCAGAGAGAAGAGAAATGGACATGGGAGAGAGATTTCAGGTTGAAGGCTTGAATAAGAGCCCCCTTCTTAAAGGCAGGGAGAAGGAAAGCCAGGAGAGGACCATGGAACAAGGCAGAGAGGGTCTGTGAGAATAGTCACAAAAATGGCAGGAGAGAACATCTCGGAGCAGAAAGATGCTCAATGGGCTCAGAGGTTGCCGAGATCAGCAAGTGGAGAAAAAAACCATCACTGGTGACCTTTAAGACCAACTTCAGGAATAGCTGAGTTGGAAGCCACATTGCAGTGGGGTGAGAACCCAGGATGCACCTAGACATGGATGGGGGAACCTCAGAAGTCTCTGTGCCAACCACTATATGAAAGAGAATCTCCTCTACAACATCTCTCAACAAGCCATCCATTGCTTGAATACCTCGAGTGACAGGGAGGTCACTACCTAACTTGACAGGCAATGGGTGATGGAGCAGTGAATTTAGGTAAAAGTGTAGCAGTGACAGAGAGAAGAGAGATGGATTGAGACTGGTGTTAAGATCAGCACAGGCCATGGGAAGACTTAAATGGGCTGGTGGCAAATTAGAAACAAAATGGAAACTCCCTAGAATCTAAAATGAGGGGGACTGGGAAGATCTCTCATCATCCATTTCTGATTTTATGGTTGACCAAAAGCAGCCTTTATTCATATCCAAAGGAATCTGGGGCCATGGGCAGGAACTCAGAAAACAAAATTGTCTGGCAAACTCTCCTAACAGGAAATCAGTGGTTTAGAAATTGATGTGGTCTGGATATCTCCTGAACTTAAAGGTTTCCTGGCCAGGGACAAGCAGAAGTTATAGTCACAGGCCAGTTTGTTGAGAGGAATTATAAGAAGGAAGGAAGCATTGTCTAGGGTCCTTGAACACAGATGGTGCCTAACAAATGTGTCGTCTGCGGGCCAGCCAGCATCAGTCCTTCACAGACTCAAATTCTGCTCTGTGCACCCATCATGGCTGCAGCTCATGCCCCAGTGTAAACCTGAAGGCCTCTGAAGTCAGTCTGGGACTAGGTATTCAGTTATTACCCAGACAAACATTAGCTTGAGTTCATTTTTTTAAAGGGTATTTAATTAAGAAGGGGAAAAAAGACATGAGGTGGAAAAAAAAACCATATCAGCAATATTTTCAGCAGGCATTCCTCTAGATCCTCTTCCCCAGTAGAGTCCCCAGACAAAGCATATATGGGCATGATCTCTCCCTTCCCCTCCTCCAAAAATGTAAGCCCTGTGAGGACCACAACTGGTCACTCTTTTAGTCTTGGTATCTCCAGCCTGGCACACAGCAGGCACATAATAAATGCTTGTGGATCGATTGGTCAATTGGTACAGGAAGGAGACTGAGGCACAGGCTGATAGGAAGTGAGATGTGCCAGGGTGGGGGGTGACCTTATGGTGCAGGGTGGCCAGGGGAGAGAAGAGGGGTGAGAGGCATTGAGACCTGTTGGGAGGCTGTTAGCATTTATCAGAGATGTGACTCTGATGGGGGGGGGGGTATGAGGAGAGGGAATGGAAAGGGAAGGAAGAAGGGCAGAGGAGGGGTGAGAAGGGGAGAGGAGGCAGGAAGGAAGAGAGAAGGGAAGAGGAGGGGTGAGAGGGGGAGAGGAGGCAGGAAGGAAGAGAGAAGGGCAGAGGAGGGGTGAGAGGGGGAGAGGAGCCAGGAAGGAAGAGAGAAGGGAAGAGGAAGGAAGGGGAGAGAAGGGAAGAGGAGGGGTGAGAGGGGGAGAGGAGGCAGGAAGGAAGAGAGAAGGGGAGAGGAGGGAAGGGGAGAGAAGGGAAGGAAAGGGCAGATTTGTGGAGGTAAAATCAGTACGACTTCGTGGTCGACTGAATGTGGCTGATAAAGGCGAAAGGAGCCCAATGTGATGAGGAGGTTTCCAGCCTGACCTAGAAGATAGTTTGGGGAGGCCGGGCAGGGCAGGCAGGATGGCCACCCTATCTCCCTGGGGCACTGTTAAGGGCTGGCCCAGAGGATGGCCATGAATTGGGTCTCTCCCCTGAGGATGACAATGGCATGGGTCTTTCCAGGTGGGAGTGGGGGCCCGCCTCGGGCTCCGAGTAGCAGCTGCACTGACCACCATGGACAGCCCTCTGGGATGCTGTGTGGGCCACGGGCTTGAAGTGGAGGAGGCCTTACGGTGCCTGGAGGGAGGAGGCCCCCCAGACTTACGGGACCTCATCGCCCAGCTAGGTGTGTGTAGGGAGAGAGAGGGAAATGTGGAGAGGGAGGGGCTCTCCCTGTGCCCCTCTGCTCACTGGCCCTACCTAACCCCCATCCCCAGGAGGATCTCTGCTGTGGTTGAATGGACAGGCCCCAACCTTGGCCCAGGGGGCAGCCCAGATCGGGGCCACTCTGGACAATGGCTCTGCCTTGGGCCAGTTCCAGGCCATGCTGGAGGCCCAGGGGGTGGCCTCTGACCTGGCCCGAGCCCTGTGCTCAGGATCTCCTGCCCAGCGCCAAGGCCTGCTCCCCACAGCCCCCACCAAGGAGGAGCTGAAAACAGCTTCAGAGGGTGAGGAAAACCCTAAATTCAGTCTGGCTCATCACTGCCCCCTGCAGGTCTTCCATGGAAAGCACATACTCCCATACTTAACCTTTGCGTCCATTAACCCCATGCCCCATCACTCCCACTCCCCTCCCCATGCCCCACCACTCCCACTCTGCTCCCCATGCCCATTTCTATCGCTGCCTTTGTTTCTCTACACACACACTGCCTAAAACTCCCTCATCAGGCACCGTGGAGAAGATCCGGGCACTACCCCTGGCCCAAGTTCTCCATGAGCTGGGGGCTGGCCGGAAGCGAGCAGGAGACCCCCTTCACTTTGATGTGGGGCTGGAGCTGCTGGTGAGCGTAGGACAAAGAGTCAGTGCAGGTGAGGGCCTGGGGAGGTCGTGGGGTGGGTACAGGGTTCCTGCAGAACACCTCTCGTGAGGAATGGCCCCAGCCCCTGGCCCTTCCCTCCCTGGTGGCTAGGGGAGTGGGGCAGCCAACACAGGGACCAAGAGAGAAGATTGTTCTGGCTACCTGAGGTGCCCAGGGGTGTGTCCCGGACCAGTACCCTGCCACTCCCCTTCCAAATACACTCCAGGAAAGACAAAGAGCAAGCATTCTAGGAGCATGGAAGGTCCCCTGAGCTCTATACCTGGCCGAAGTTCTCTCTCTCTCTCTCTCTCTCACACACACACACACACACACACACACTCATCCAGTCTCCTAAGATCCTTAGTACACACTCCCAGAGCCAAATCCCCGCTGGTCCCAGACTTTCTCTGTGGTCCTGACAGTTCAGCGACCTCCTCCCAGTCCTTCCCATCTGTCCTCCCTCCAGCCTGGCTCCCTCTGGATCACCTTTAATCCATGGGGATCCTCGGTGTAGACCTCAGAGTGCCCAACCTCCTCATTTTTCAGATCAGGAAACTGAGGCCCAGGGGCCTGCCAGAAACCCAATCTACCCTCGGTTCTGGCTGAAACAGTTCCCTTACAACCTTTGCCTCTGGCTGCTGATCCCTGGCCAGCCTGGTGCTCTTCCTCAGCTCCTGGCCCCAGCACAGAGGCTAGCACAGTGCCATCCTCTGTACAAGGGAGCCTCTTTCCCCTCAGGAAGGATCCCCGACCCAGCTCCTTGTGATCACATCCTCTCCCAAACCCCACTGGAGGCTTGGCTGCCCCTCCTTTACCTCCTCACCACCACCCTGATTCTGTCTCCCTCTGTCTTTTCCTGACTCTGTTGACTCTTATAAGCAGAACAGAACTCTGAGCTAGTTACACACACACACATTAAGTGCCTGCTGCATACCGTGCCCTGCATTGGGCAATGAGGGTCACAGTAGAGAGGCAGAGAGGTCCCAGTCTCAGGAGCTCCTAGTAGAGGAGGAGAGGAGGGTTGATACATCAACAGAGTCCAGTTCTTGAGGGTCAGGCCAGCCTGGGGGTCTTTGTGGAGGCTGGCTATTTAAAAGACATGAAGAGAGAGCATACCAGGCAGAGTGCCAGGGGGCCAATACAAAGGAGCTATTTGTGGAGAGGGTGAACATCAGGGCCCTCACGGGTCATAGAGCTCCGTGTCAGATGGGGCCGATGGGCGGATGCTGGTGACAATGCTGGCCTAGGGCTCAGGAGGGAGGCCAGGCTGGAGATCCAGGCTTGGGAGTCATCTGCACTGGGGTGGTCTTGGATGGATGCAGAGCCAGTGGAGACAGAAAAGGGCCAAGGATGAATGCTGATGGATCTCCCAGAGAACCTGAAGGCCAAGGACAAAAAACAATAATAAAAGCAACTCCCAGGTCTAAGGTGCCCTTGGAAGAAGGGAGCAAAGTATTTGGATTCCCCCTCAGCCATGAAGAAATGGGCAAGTGACTGGCTAAGGGTCACTGAGCATGCACTGGAGTACAAGGAGCAGCTGAGGCCTGAAAGGAGGCTCAGGAGGCAGCTCCAGGGAGCTGCAGAGACACTGGAAACGGAGGGACCCACAGCTGGGGGGCGGGGCACCAGGGTCAAGGGCAGGCAGGCTATAGGTCGTTAGAGGCCTGAGCCTCACTGCAGGAGGAGCAGCAGCTTCGGATGGAGGGGAATGGTCTGAAGTCAAAAAGGAAAGAGACTGAGAGGGGGCTGGGATCAGGGCCTGGGGCTTCAGGTCGGCTTGGCCCTTAAGTGGGCTCCCCCACCCCCTTCTTTCTGGTCCCCTTGGGTGCGCTGTCTCCCCCCTTTAGAATGTAATCTCCCTGAAGGCAGGGGCTGCCTTTCTTAGCGCTTGTCTTTGCTTGTGGCCGCCTGCCCGCGGGCTTGGGGTGACAGCTCTGCCTCCACCTGCTCAGGGACACCCTGGATTCGAGTGTACCACAGGGGCCCAGGCCTGAGTCCGAGCCACCGCCAGAGACTGCAGGAGGCCTTGAGGCTGTCCGGCAGGGAGCCCTTCGTGCCAGATCCCTGCCTGCGGGAGCTCATCCTGCCCCCCTCCATGAAGGGCTGAGCGGGGTCAGCCCCGGGAGCACGCGGACCCCGGCAGAGCCCCGACTGCAGGCGCCCGAAGCGCCTCCTCTGCAGGCACGGCCGGCCAAACCACCGCCCGTCTTGTGCCCAGTCCGGCTCCCACTCCTTCCTGGCGGACGTCCCACCCAAACGGGCCCCCTGGCTCTGCCCTTCGCCCAGGCAGCGGCCCTGCCCGGACGTCCTTCCCCCTGGAACCCCGAGAGCCTTCCACACGCTGCGGCGGCGACTGCAGCCGGGACCCCCTTGGTTGGGGGTGGGGGATGTCTCCTCCCCGGGAATAAACTGCTCGTTTCCGCACCGACTCAGCTTGCTCCTGGGGGCTGGGCCCCACTGGTCTGATCTCCGCGCACCCGGAAAAGCTGGGAGGGAACACCACGTGGGCAGGGCGATGACGTCATAGCCCCCAAGTTCAAGGGCATTTCCGCACGCCTGGATGGGGTTCTAGATTTGGTCCTCCCTCTCGCCGAGCTTGGGGCGGGGCGCCTGGCTGGTTCGAAGAAAGCGGGGAAGGGGAGGGTGGGTCACATACATACATACATACATACATATAGCAAGGGGTACAGTTGGGAGGCTTGAGTTCGAATCCTGCCTCAGACGCCCTCAAGTGCCGATAATTACCCAGGCAAATCATATCACTTTCCTCAGCCCCAGTTTCCTTATCAGTAAAGTGGGAGCTGGAGAATTAGGAGCAATGAGAATGGTCTTTAACTGACAACTCAGGTACAGTACGCTGCACGGGCAGCAGGGGGCGCTCGCATGCTTAGACGCAGAACTGGCCGTCGCCTCGCAGTTGTATTGCGCTCCTGCGTAGAGGCAGCACGCTCTCCTTAGCCCGCTGGTCCCGCCCCACACACTGCGCAGGCTCCTTAGGCTCCAGTCAAAGGTGACTTCGTCAGTTACCGGCTGAGCGCAAGTCCGGCGCTCATCTAGCCAAACTTCCGGACTCGATCGCCCGTGTATTTGTCTCGCGAGATAAAAAGAGCTTCCGGACACAGGTCCCCCGCGGAAACGGCGTGGGAGAGGTGAGCGCATGCGTCCCCTTCCCTCCCCCGCCCCCCCATCCTCGTTTACCCCCTGGGTGCGAGAGGCGGAACTAGCCTTGCTTGCCTGGGGTCCTTCTGGACGTCTGCACCCCCGCCCCCCAGCCTAAGTCCCAAGTTCAGATTCCTGCAATGACTGCACCCATTAAGCTCCTACTGTGTATCGAGCCCATGCTCCAGTCTAAGGGATTGGAGACCACAGGGAAGCAACACCGGGCCTGACCCGAGAACGGGGGTGGGGGGCACGACCGGGGTAAAGGCCCAGAAGTGGGAACTTACACAAGCCCGTGCTTCTCTGGGCGGGGACCGAACAGAGTCGCCTGAGAGAGGGAGGGAGGAAGGCAGTGAGGTCCTGGGGGGACCGAAGGTGTCAGGAGCCCCTCAGCGCCATCCCCACTCCCTCCCTTCCCCCACTGCCAGCTCCCCGCCTTGCTCCATCTTTGCCCGCCCCCACCCTCTGTGCCCCACTTTGCTCCTTCGTCTTTGCTTGCCCCCCAACTTTGCTCCATCTTTGCCCGCCCCCACCCTCTGTGCCCCACTTTGCTCCTTCATCTTTGCTGGCCCCCCCAACTTTGCTCCATCTTTGCCCGCCCCCACCCTCTGTGCCCCACTTTGCTCCTTCATCTTTGCTTGCCCCCCAACTTTGCTCCATCTTTGCCCGCCCCCACCCTCTGTGCCCCACTTTGCTCCTTCATCTTTGCTTGCCCCCCCAACTTTGCTCCATCATTGCCCGCCTCCACCTTCTGTTCCCCCGTCTTCCAGGGCTCAGGAGTGAGATGTGGCCTCTCCGGACTCAGGGCCCCTGGCGCTTGGCACTGGCCCACCTGCGCCGGGCTGCCCGGCCATACTCTGGCTCCCAGGGGGCAGGGAGTGGCAGGGGCCCCCCGAGCCTGCGCACCCGGCTGGTGGTCACCGGGCTCTTCGGGACGGGGCTGGCCGTGGTGTGGCTGTCGGCCCGTGCTGAGAAGGAGCGGCGGCAGCAGCTACAGCGGATGGAGGCCTTGCGCAGCGCGGCCGTGGGCCAGGGCGACTTTCACCTGGTGGACCACACGGGCCAGCCTCGCAGCAAGGCGGACTTCGCGGGCCAGTGGGTGCTCCTCTACTTCGGCTTCACACACTGTCCGGACATCTGCCCTGAGGAGCTGGAGAAGCTGACCGGGGTGGTGCGCAGGCTCGAAGCCGAGCGGGGGCTGCCTCCTGTGCAGCCCCTCTTCATTACCGTGGACCCTGAGCGGGATGACGTGGCTGCCGTGGCACGCTACGTGCGTGAGTTCCACCCGCGGCTGCTGGGGCTGACGGGCACCCCGGAGCAGGTGAGCCAGGCCGGCAAAGCCTACCGGGTCTACTACAGCAAGGGGCCTCAGGACGAGGACAAAGACTACATAGTGGACCACTCCATCATCATCTACCTGCTCAACCCCGACGGGCTCTTCACCGACTACTACAACCGCAGTAAGACCGAGGAGCAGATCACGGACAGCGTGCGGAGACACATGGTCCGATTCCGCAGTGTGTTCGGCTGAGCCTCCAGGCCCAGCACCGCTGCGCCCCCCACCCCCAGCTTGGCCGGGGGGCCTGCAACCCTGTCCTGCCAGATACCTTCATTCTCTGATAATGATACTCTACACATGCCACTCAACCTGGCAGTGGGAAATAAATGTATTTGTTGTACAAACAACAAACCTGAGGGGCCCATAGAAGTCTGGGTTAGCGCTGAGATGCCTGGGGGAGGGGGGAGCAGGCACCAGGGGCAGGGAAGGGCAGAGGCCAAACTTTGGACAAAACATGGAAAAAAACAGCTGTAAAGGGGGAGCCCAGTCACACACAGACACACACACACAGACACACACACACAGACACAACACACACGCAGCTGCCCCTCCATCAGGGCAGGGCCATGGAAGGGGCCGTGTACGTCTGGAAGCGCTCGTGGGCTCGCTGGCGGGTGAGGAGCCTCAGGGACATGGTGTCCACAGCCTCAGTGAGCCCCGGCTTCTGGGCGATCTCCACAGTGTAGTCGTTGGCCTGGTGGGAGGAAGGGGAGGGTGGGAACAAACTTCCTCCCCACCACCCTCTCCAGGTCTCCAAACAAGAGCCTCAGTCCCGCCTGGCCCAGGCCCCGCTCACCAGCTGCAGGGAGGCCAGCATAGACCGGCACACCTCAAAGGCGGGCTGGCCGGCCACCAGCTCCGCGAAGGGACACCACTCATTGAGTTGCCGAAATCTCGCTACCACTTGGTCGCCGTAATTGTGGATGTCGAATGGAACGTGCTCCTCCTGGAAGGAGGGAGGAAGGGCCGATTGTTGCCGGCCTCTGCCACCCGCCGGTGGGTGAAAGGCCGAAGGCCTGCAGGGTGATGGGTCTGAGCAGGCCTGCGGCCCGGGCTTGTCCTCACCTGCTCCTGGAGCTTGGGCCCGATGGTGTCCTCCCAGTCACGGATGCGCTGAGACAGCTCAGTCTCATGCACATACTTCTGAGAGTTGGCAATAAATAATTCCTGAGAGAAGAAGAGGGGGATCAGTCTGTCTTTGGGCCCAGAGCCTTGACCCCGCTGACCCCTCAGCCTGGCTCTCAAGCATCACCTACCACATTTTTCTGGACCAACTCCTCATAGCTCAGTGGAGGGATGGCCTCAGGTTCTAGGGGAGGGAAGGAGGGACAGGAGTTGGCTCCAAGCTGGGACAACTGGCCAAGGCTGCAGACAGAGCCCCCCAATCCCCAGCAGCTCCAGCCTGGTCAGGCATCGCCCCTGACCCCCACAACTACCTGGAACATCCTCCAGCGGCTCCTCAGACTCGGCGTCCTCAAGCTCCAGGAAGCTGTCTGAGGGGGAGTGAAAGAGAGGAGGCTAGCCCCATCCACAGAGCCTGCCGGCCCGAGTGCCCCTTCCCCCGGCCTGGGCCCCAGGGCTACCTCCTCCAGGGTGCTCCAGGGAGTCTTCCACACGCTCCTCTTCTAGGGCCCACAGCCCTACTGGGGCCTCAGATAGCCGCTGCTCTGCCACCTGGGCAAAAGCAGGGTGAGGTTAGCTGCCAAGGGTTTGGGCACCGGGATCTGAACCTTCCTGCCCTACCCACCATGGGCATGAAGGCAGTTCAAGTCATTTTGCCTGCTCCGTTCCTGGGAAAAGGGAGGCAGAAGGCCCAGAAGGACCACCTTTACAGAGAGGGCTGGCCAGGGGCCTGGGGGTCCCTGCTGGACCTGCTGCCCTCACCTCTCCCCTGCGCAGCTTCCGAAGGGCTTCCGCCTGCTCCTTGACGTGTTTCCAGTAGAGAGCATCCAGGTCTGTGCAGAGACATTGCCCAGGCCCTTAGTTCTGGTCCCAGGGGATACCCCAGCCCACCCCGTGCCGCACCAGGCCAAGCACCCTTCCCCAAGATGGACCCAGCACCTTCTCCAGCCTCACCTGCAAACGTGGGGCCTCTGTGCCGAGGTTTCTGGGAGCTGGCACAGCCACTGTCTAAGGAAAGAAATCAGTGGTCAGCTGATCACACGAGCATCTGTATGCCCCCTCAGCCCATGCCCCTCATGGGGCTGCTGCCCATGCAGGGCCCGACTCACAAGCATCCAGGTACCACTCGTGAAATCCCTGGAGTCTGGTGGAGGTCTTCCTTTTTCGTTTGCCAGACGTGGTCTCCTCCAGGTGCTGTGGCAAAGAGTAAGGGGTGCCTGGGAGAGAAAGCCAGGAAGTGAGGCGATGGGGACCTGGCCCCAGGGATGAAGTGGCTACCCACAGGGATGGACACCGGAAGGTGTGGGTGCCCTCAAACCCAGCCTCCCCAGGGAGCGGGTTGGGCAGGACCTGCTGACACTGGGGCCTGGGGCCTGGGCCCCAGCCATTGCCACATTAGGCCACCAGAGCCCTGGGCAGGGGCTCCAAAGCCAGCATTTTCCCAGCACACTGTGTCCTGGATCGCCTCTGCTTGGCTGGCAATGCCCACCACAATGCCCACCTCCATCCCTAATTACCTTTCTTGAAGGGCTTGTCCTCCAGAGAGTCGAAGGGGTCCAGGCTCTGCCAGGCATCTGGGGGCTCCTACAGCACATGACAGAGAGAGCACACTGAGCTGGCACCGTGACCGCCAGTGAGGCCAGCTCCTGAGCTACCCGCCTCACTGCAGAGCAATGAGGGAGCTGTGCCCACAAGGGTGCCCCAGAAAGGATGTGGGTCTCGCCCCCTGAAAGAGACAGGGAAGGAGACCTCCCAGGCCTTTCTTGCCTTTTGGTGCCAGGATGGGCGGGGGGTTGCAGCTTCGGTCCTGCCCCGTAGCGTGTACCTCCTTGACTCCAGGGCCTCCTAGGGGGGAGAGTTGAGGCTGTCACCCTTGCTGCCCCCCAGAGGCAGAGGAAGACCAGCTCCTCTGGACTTGGCTCAGCTCCTAAGAGTGACATTGGGGAGGGCAGGGGCGGTCCCCAAGGATTCCTGGGGGTTGCGTGGGAATACACTGTACTCCACGTGTTTTCCATCTTTCCCCGTGGCACTGGGGCTAAAATATGCTGAAAAGTTCAGGCAGGCCCAGGGAGTCTTGGGAGGCCCCTCCGCCCACTCACTCTGCCCATAGCTCTGAGGGCCCACCCACCCCAAGGGCTGGACACCCTGGACTTTTCTAGCAATTGAAACAATCGCTGATATTTCAAGACACCTTGGAAGTTTACAAAACGTTTTAGAGCCATTAATCCCAGAAGCCTGTGAGGTAGGCTCTCTAGGTATCACTGTCCCCATTTACAAGTGAGGAAACAGAGACCTGGTCACAGAAGCAGTCACTTCACACCCCCTGGCCCCTGGCCCCCGCCACACCCCACCCGCCTTGGAGCCCCAGCTGAGAAAACCCCCTACCTCCTGTGGAGTCCCCTGCTGTGGGGGCTTTGGAGATGCCTCAGGGCCCTCTGGGTCAAGAAGCAAGTCTCCCGCCTCTTCCTCACCTTCAGGTGGTTCTCCCTCTAGAGAAGGGCAGGGAGGAGAGGATGAGGCCAGATTGTCTGGGACTGCCCAGCCAGGAAACACTGCTGAGGAGTCCCCACAAAGGTGCCCAGGGGCCACCACGGCCAAATCTGTGCCCAAGGAGCACTCTGGGGGGAGGGAGGGCCCGACCCTTCCCCCTCCTAAGCCTCAGCTCCCCACCTGGCTTCTCATTGTCCTCCTGGGAGAAGTTGAGCACTGGCACTGGGGACATGCACACAGAGACATCCATTGGCATTTCCTCAGGCCTCTCAGCACCTGTGGAGAGCGGCATGGGAAGGGGAAGGAGCCGAGCTCAGTGCCAGGCATGCCCAAACCCCTTCACCCAGCCAAGACCACATTTCAGGAGAAAGGGGCTTTCAAGACTCAGCCTTGGGAGGAGGCCAGACGCCATCCAGGCAAAGACCAGCCCCCCTGTTTAGGACAGGCATGTGTTGAAGCACTGCCCCAGAAGCCCAATGACCTGTTTTAGGCTTGTGATTTTTTTGTTTTGTTTTGTTTTTTGGTGAGGCAGTTGGGGTTAAGTGACTTGCCCAGGGTCACACAGCTAGTAAGTGTGTTAAGTGTCTGAGGCCGGGTTTGAACTCAGGTACTCCTGACTCCAGGGCCGGTGCTCCATCCACTGTGCCACCTAGCTGCCCCCGGCTTATGATGTTTAAAATCTAAATGTGAGGGGCAGCTAGGTGGCACAGTGGATGGAGCACCAGCCCTGGAGTCAGGAGTACCTGAGTTCAAACCCGGCCTCAGACACTTAACACACTTACTAGCTGTGTGACCCTGGGCAAGTCACTTAACCCCAACTGCCTCACCAAAAAACAAACCACCAAATAAATAAATAAATAAAATAAAATCTAAATGTGTGGTTGACTTAAATTAGAAGCTTTAGCACCAGTCTTTGGGCATTAAGCATTTATTAAAGCATACCAGGTATTAGTAAAAAGAGAACACGTGGAGTTCAGAAAGTTAAGAAAAGACCTATGTAGCTTAGAGCTCCAGCTTGGTCTGGTTCTTCCTCAAGTCTTCCACCATGAGCCTGCTTCAACCATGAACTGCTGCTCAAACTGCATGTGGAAGCTTTTTATAGGTCCGGAGGAGAGGCGGTCTTTACACACTGCTTCAAGCTGATTGGTTAGTGTCATCCAAATCCATTGGTTCGCTAGACTTGAGGGTGGTCTTGTGGTGATGCTGTAGTCCACAGCCTCTTGGGAGTCAGCAAGACTAGGCTGGAGCTCTATGCTAGATAGGCCTTTTTTTAACTTTCTAAACTCCATGCGTTCTCTTTTTACTAATACCTGGTATGCTTCAATAAATGCTTAATGCCCAAAGACTGGTGCTAAAGCTTCTAATTTAAGGCAACCACACATTCAGATTTTAAACATCACATTTGGCAAGCCAGCCAGGAGTGGCTTTAAATTGAATTAACTTTAAGTAGGTTAATCAGCAGTCAATCAGTCAGTCTCAATTAATTCAATCAGTTTTAAATTAATCTTCAGGTGGAGTCTTTGGACATCTGCCAAATCCCATTATTTTCTCACAGGCTGGCATCTACTATGTCCTGGGTCTGGACCTCATGGGTGCCCATCTGCCAAATGGACCTCCTGGCCAAGGACCTCTCCTGCCTGGGGGTGGAGGCTGGCTCCTTAGCCCAGTACATCCATCTCAGTCATCTCCCAGGCTGATCACACTCTATTGTGCTCCAAACTCAGGTGCCCTCCATGTATCCTGGCATGAGCTGACCCATGGCCAGAATGCCATCCTTTCTCATTTTCACTATGTAGTAAAATAATGGAATTTGCAGATGTCCAGGGGTCTGACTTGATCGATTTAGTAGTGTTTGAATTGCATATGAATGAAAAACTACTAAGTACCCACTTAAGATGATTAGATTTTGAGCCACATCTGGCCCACCCTGTTAAACCTAGTTCAACTTGGCCAACCCTGAGAAGGAGAGTCCTCAGAGGCTGTGGACTGCTTATCAACAGAAGGCCAGTCTCAGCCACACAACTGGAAGGACCTCCCCTTTGGGGGAGGGAGAAAAAAGTAGAAAAAGGTTTCGTGTTCTCGTTCTCTCTCTCTCTCTCTCTCTCTCTCTCTCTCTCTCTCTCTCTCTCTCTCTCTCTCTCTCTCTCCCTCTCCCTCTCCCTCTCCCTCTCCCTCTCCCTCTCTCTCCCTCCCCTTCCCCCTCCCCCTCCCTCTCTCTCACCCCTGGGAGAAGCTTTCGGAGCGGACTGGAGACAGGCTGAACAGCTGACTCCCATAGAAATTACTGACCCTGGTGCTGAGTTAATAAAATCCAGCTCATTATGCCCAAAGGGCGATAAAGCTGTGCATACCCTTTGACCCAGCAATCCCACTTTTAGGTCTTTTGCCCAAAGAAATCATGGAAGGGGGAAAGGGACCCACATGTACAAAAATATTTATAGCTGCTCTTTACGTGGTAGCAAGGAATTGGAAGTTGAGGGGGTGCCCATCAATTGGGGAATGGCTGGACAAGTTGTGGTATATGAATACAATGGAATACTATTGTGCTGTAAGAAATGATGAGCAGGAAGAGTTCAGAGAAACCTGGAGGGTCTTACGTGAGCTGATGATGAGTGAGATGAGCAGAACCAGAAGAACATTATACACAGTATCATCAACATTGAGTGTTGACCTACTGTGATGGACTATATTCTTCTCACCAATGCAATGGTACAGAAGAGTTCCAGGGAACTCATGATAGAAGAGGATCTCCAAATCCAAGAAAAAAAAAGAAAGAAAGAACTGTGGAGTATAGATGCTGATTGAACCATATTATTTCTTTTGTTTTGGGTGCTGTTGTTTTTTTTTTCTATTTTGAGGTTTTGCATCACTGCTCTGATTCTTTCTCTTGTAACAGGATTAATGCAGAAATAGGATTAATGTTATTATGTGTATATATATGTGTGTGTATATATATATCTATATGTATATGTATAGATATATATAGATATAACCTATATCAGATTACCTGCTGTCTAGGGGAGGGGGGAGGGAGGGGAGGGAGGGAGGGAGAAAAATCTGAAATTGTAAAGCATGTATAAACAAAAGTTGAGAACTATCTTTACATGTAACAGAAAAAATAAAATATCTCAAAAAAATAAATAAATAAATAAATAAATAAATAAAATCCAGCTCTTTGAATTAGCTGAGCTGAAAGCGAGTTTGGGTTTGGGATAGCCTTTGCTAGAGCCAGGGAGATTATCCATTTTCCTCTTTCCCTATTCCCTTCTCCTTGACCTTATTAATTTCACCTTTGCTGTGTATTTTATTCCCATTAATAAAACCTGATTTGTTTGTGGAAAAGAGGCTGTTAATCTCCGTTCTCATTGGCCTGGGAGAAATAACTAAAAAAGGTAGTTCGGAGGGGAGGAAACTTTGGGCCTAGAGGTCCCTCATTATTTTCTGAACCCCAATATTTGGTGAGCCACCCAATTAACTCTCCCCATATTAAATTTGGCCCCTACAACTGGAATCCAAGATGGGCAAGAGGGTTTCCCTGACGTGAAGGGGTCAGGCCTCACTTCCTTTTGGTAAGGGGGCCTGCTGTTTATTTGGTGCTTCCTTAGCTGTGTTCCCTGCTCCCTCCTCAAAACAACAAGCTCCCGGGAGGCAGGCTCCCCAGCACCCAGCCTAGTGCCTGGCACGCAGCGAGTACCTAATAAATGCCTCCTGCGGGAAGATGATCGTTGCTGCCCCTTGACCTTTACTTCCCAGGGTTCTGGTGCACTGGGTACAGCTGGATCCTGAGTCCAGTGCAAGGGATCCCCACCTCCCTGACTTCTGCCCATGTGCCCCTCTCACCTGGCTGGGCCCTCAGCAGGATCTGTTCCATAGGGGACAGGCCCCCTGGCTCCAACAGGAAGGCACCGCTGGGGTGGGGGGTGGAGGTGTTCATCCTGAAATCCTTGCGGCTGGCCAGGACCTCCCCTCGGCAGCTGTGCTGGCAAATAACCATGCTCTGAGAAGAGGCCTTGGAGGGAGTGCCCTGCCCTGCCTTATGCCCTGCCACAGGCTCAAGGGCTGACACAGAAGAGGGTCTCGCAAATGACAAGACCCCAGGGGAAGCAGGAAAAGTTGGGGGGGGGGTCACCTGTACCTATAGAGTGGGTTGCTCTTCTTCTCTTCCTCATCAGGGGGCACCAGGGCCATGGGCACCAAGGGAATGATAGGTACTGCCTGTCAAGGGACACAGAGAGTCACTGAATGTAGAATGAGGGTTTCCCCAGAGCTGGGCCCCTCCCAGACCCTCTCTCCCTGCCTTTCCCCACTTCCCATCACCACAGCACCAAAGATGGGGACAGTCCCATCTCTGGCTGCCCAAAGGAACCAAGAAGGTGAGTGAGGAGAAGGCACCACGTACATTGGAGGTCTGGTCATTCTTCAGGTCTATGTTTGTCCGGGGATCTGGGAGGTCATCAAGGGACAGCAGCTGTAAGGAGACAGAGGCCACAGCTAGCAGGGCCTGCAGTGGCTTCAGAAGGCCCAAGCAGGCTCGAGCAGAGGGCACGCACACGTCCTCAGCGAGGCCTGGGCACCAGAAACCTCACCTCTTCCTCAGCTTCTGGACGAGCTCGGCAGCTGGCATCACCATCGTGCCCATCTGGCTGCACTGATGTGGGCTGTTTATTCCGCCTGCGAGAGGAAAGGCAAATGGACATCAGTCAGCCTTTCCTAACCAATGAGGCTGTGCAGGTCCTCAGAACAGGTGGGGCCAGTGGCCAGCTGCTCCTGGGTGAAGATGCCCAGCCTCCTGGGCTTCCCTCCTGTCCTTAGGGATCTTATTGTTAACAGCCCCAAAGGGGACGGGTGCTTGTATATGGGAAGCAGAACACAGAAACACACAACAGACTGGGCATGGATTTTCTAGGCTTCCCGGCTCATGCATGTTTCTTCCTGTCCTTACTTTTTGCCTGAGATGAAATCCAGTGCCTGGTAGACCAGCGAGTAGAGGTATTCCACCTGCCAAATGAAGACACGGGGTGAGGAGAAGAGCCGATGGCCCAGGCATGCCAGGGCAGTACCTGGCCCCAGCTCCCGGCTGGCCAATGGCTTACCTTTTTACTATAGACACAGGCAGAGCCCTGGATCAGCAGCGCAGCCTCGACAAAGTTCATGGTGGTTTTTCCTTCATCGAAAGAAATGCAGATCTGGTCCAGCTTTAAGACACAGGAGAAGGGACACAGAAAAAAGGGAAGTGAGTAAGACCCTAGCCCCAATATGTTCAATCCCACCTCCAAGTCTTTGCTCACACTGTTCCAACCACCAGGAATGCCCCCTCACCCCATCTCCTGCCCACGTCCTGCCCAGGCTGGTTTAGCTGGAGTGCAGAGTTTCTGTAGCACAAGAGTAATAGATAAAGCTCAAAAGGCAGGTAAGAAAAAGCCAGGCAGGGGGCAGCTAGGTGGCGCAGTGGATAAAGCACTGGCCCTGGATTCAGGAGGACCTGAGTTTAAATCTGGCCTCAGACATTTGACACTTACTAGCTGTGTGACCCTGGGCAAGTCACTTAACCCTCATTGCCCCACACACACAAAAAAAAAAAAAGAAAGAAAAAAAAGAAAAAGCCAGGCAGAGGAGACTTTCAATGCCCTCCCAGAATGTGGCCTTCTGGGCCTGGTGCCTCCTGATCTCCCTCCTCCAGTTCCTGCCTGCACTGGGTGGCTCAGTCCTCACTCTCACAACCTTCCCTACTGTCCTGGCCACCCAAGCTACCTCTGACCTGAGTGAATAAGGACAATGATTGACCCCAAGCCCCTTCTTCGGTCAGCCTCTGAGACTCAGTTTTTAATTTAAAAAATATTAATTTTTTAAATTTCCACTGACAAATATATGCACCAGAGCATAAAGAAAGATGATCCCGGGGCCACTAGGTGGCACAGTGGATAGAGCACTGGCCCTGGATTCAGGAGGACCTGAGTTCAAATCCGTCCTCAGACACTTGACACTTACTAGCTGTGTGACCCTGGGCAAGTCACTTAACCCCAATTGCCTCACCCAAAAAAACCCCAACCTCCCCCCTCAAAAGAAGAAAGATGATTCTATGAGTTGTACCTAGCCAGCAAACAAAAAACACAGAGCCCCATCTCTCACTTTTAAAACACATTGTCTTCCCTTCACTACAATCTTGGCTGGCCACCTCCAAGGTCCTTCTGTGGTTAATAGTAATGGTAGAATATCTCTGGCCTTTTCAGGCTAGCAAAGCTCCTTACACTCTTTTGATCCTTGAGACAACCATGGGAGGCAAGTGCTATCGTTATCCCCAATTAATGGATGAGGAAACCAGGGCACAGGCAGATTAAGTGACTTGCCCAGGGTCCTACAACTCATACGTGTCTGAGGGTAGATTCCAATTGGGGTCTTCCCACTTCCAAGTCCAGCACTCTGTCAGGGACTCAGAAACCCTGGACAGCTCAAACTCGGGAGGAGGGGCCTAAGCCAGGCTCTCCAGTTTCCTAGATCTGACCTCTGGGTGTCTGTATCCTCTCTTCCCCTCTGCCTCCTGGCTCCCTCAAGACTCAGCCCAGGTCCCCTCTTCTGTAGGGGAATGCCCCTGAGGCAGCCCTCTCCCGCATTCGAAGCCCTGCCACCTTTTCAGCCTTCTTACACTTCACTCCCCGAACCACCTGGACCCTTCAGTAGCACTGGCTTCCCGCCTGCTCCATCTCTGGGCATCGTCACCCTCCGCTCCGGCGTACTGACCTGCCTGGCTTCCTTTAAGTACCCCCTAAAATCCTCGCTTCTACACGAAGCCTTCCCCCTCTAGGCCTCGATGCCCCTCCCTCGGAAACGGGGGCGCATTTCTCCGACAGGGACCACCAAGGGATGTTTGGCCCGCTCTCAAATAGATACCGTGTAATATACAAAATGTAATGTACATGTCGAATAACATCGCGGAACTCCGCGTATCACAGCAGCTCCAGGAGTAGCCGCTGCTTGTCTCCCCAGCGGACTGTCAGCTCCAGGAGGGCAGGGATCCCGGCCCTTACCGCAGGGCGCGGCACACAGTAGGGGCTCAAGCAATGTTGGCTGCTTAAGGAGAGCGAGCTCCATTCCAACTCTCCCTTGAACTCCCGTCCAGGCCTTTGGTGACGTCCCCGCCCAGACCCTGCTCCGGCCCTGGCCCTCAATGACGTCACCTTCGACAAACCCCCCGCAGTGACGTCACATCGCCCCGCCCTAACGTCACCTCTTCCAGGTACTCTCCTAATTGCGCCGCCACATCCACCTCCCAGTTCTTGGTGAGGTCGCGGATGGGCTGCAGGAGATGGGCGAAGCGGCTCTCGACGTCCTCCATGGACGAGCAGGATGCCGGGTCTCCAGCTCCGGGATCCCCTTCTTGCTCAGGCCACAGGAGAGGCCGCTCGGTCGGGCGCCATTTTTGCGTTTCCCGCTCACGACACTTCGTGACGACCAAAGGCGGCGCCCGGCGCGCGTCCGTGACGTCACGCGGGTCTAGCCCGAGCGGCCCTGTGGGAGGGAGGGGGCGGGGCGTTGGCGGCACCACCACCTAGAGGGCGGGAACCAAGGGGATGGGAGGGCTCCGGGAGGTTCCCTCCCGAGACACAGCTGGGCGGCCCCCAGGAGGGGAGGGAGGCTCCTCCTCGGGCGGGGCGTCGGGCCACGGAGGTGGAGCTTTTATCGGCGGAGGCCCGGGGGAACGGCGGGGACGCTGGCTGACGCCACCACGCGGGGCGAGGCTTGCACGAATGCGAGACCGGGGAGGGGCAGGACCAGGGAGGGGCGTGGTGGTGACGTCACGAAGGGGCGAGCCCGAAGCTTGCTCCCTTCGCGCTCGGGGCGGCCACCGAGGGCGGAGCTAGAGCTTCGTGACGTAACTCGGAGGCGGGCTCGAGGAGAGGGGCGGGGCCAGCTGCTGGCGGTCCGACGTGTCTCGGCAGCTCCTGCCTCGGACCCGGACGGTCCGCCATGGCGGGCTCGCGGCAGCCCCAGCGCCTGTTCCTGCAGGGCGTGGCGGCTGCCTTCATGTTCGCCTTCGCCTCGCTCTACGCGCAGATCCCTGGTGAGGCCGCGGGACCCCTGCCCACCTCCCCCCGGGGGACCCTCCCCCTGGAGACCCTCCCCCTTGCCCCTGGGGACCCTCCCCCCTTCCCTTTGCAATCTCCCCCTCGGGGCCCTCCCTCTTTACTCTAGGACTCCCCTCCAAACACTCCCCAGCCCCTACCCCGCCCGCACTCCTTCCCCCACCTGGCCTCCCCTCTACCTCTTGGACACTGAACACTCCTCAGACGCTCCTCCCCCTTTCCCCTTGGAATCCACTCCTCCAAACTCTCCCCAGCCCCTCTCTCCTCCCCCTGGGGACTTCTCTCCCCTCCTGGCCTCCCCCTTTTCCCTTGCAATGCCCTTTCCTCGACCAGCACCCCCCCATCCCCATGGAATCCTCCCCTCCCCCTGGATACCTTCCTCCCTTCCCCGTGGAATCCTCCCCTCCAAACCTTCCTCAGCCCCTTCCCCCCCTCCTGGGGACCCCTAGCCAGATCTCCCCCCTGGCATCCTCTCCTTTTACCCGTGGAAACCTCCTCCCCTTCCCATTCCCTGTTCCCCTGCCCAGACCCGGCCCACGGGGACTCCTCCCTGGGCCCCTCTCCAGGGACCTGCAGCCGGCCCCCTTAGCATCCTTCCCCCTAATGGGCCCTTTCTAGCTGGCTCCTGAGCTAGGGGGTGGGCACAGTCCTGCCCTTTCCTCCCAGCCCCTGACCTGCACCTCGCACCCACCTTCAGTGGGGCCCAGCTCCCCTTCTGAGCAGCCTTCCCCCCAGGACTATATGGGCGTGATGGGATCCTGCCTGCCCGGAAGATGCTGCGGCCTCTGGGGAAGGGTCTGTGGCAGCAGCTGTGGGAGGTCCCCACGCTGCTCTGGCTGTCCCCACGCCTGGGTCTGGACACAGAGCAAGGCATGGAGTTGCTAAGCCTTCTGGGGACACTGTGCAGCCTGGGGGCCCTGCTGCTGCCACCCTTGCGCCATAGCCTGCTCTACCTGCTGCTTTGGGCTCTCTACCTCTCCCTCTACCAGGTGAGAAGGGGCCCTGGGGACCCTTGTCAGCCTGAGCCCTGCCCTTCCCCCTCCCTGCCTTCTGCTCTGGAGGGAAGCCACTGGCCAGCCCGCCCACTTCCTGCCCCGCTCTGCAGGCTCTGCAGGCCATGGGATCTCGCTTCCTTCCCTTCCCTTCGTTCCCCTTGGGATTTGGGGGAAAAACATAGGAAAAAAGCTTCTTCTCACACCCCCAAGGGCCCCCCACCTCCCCTCCAGCCCTACCCTGGCAGAAGCCCCCTGGGGAGGGAGGGGGAGGGAGCTGCCCCAAGTGCCAACTTGGCCACCCTGCGGGCCTTCTTGTCTTCCTGCAGGTGGGACAGGTGTTCTTGTACTTCCAGTGGTAAGTGCCCCGGCTGGACATGCCCCTTCCTGAGGAGGTTGTGTGTCCTGGATGGGGTCATGCCCCAGCAGCCTCTGGGAGGTCCTCAGAGGCTGTAGCTGACCACAATGGGCATTCCTTAGCCTCAAGGAGCATCGTGGTCCAGGCCAGAGGAAGGACAGGATAGGGACTGGGACTTAATTGGGGGGGCTGGGGGGGCAGAGGAGGGAGCCGGGGCCTCCGTGGTGAGCTCATGCCAGAAGACTGGGTCTGTTTGTTTTTCCACTGAGGGCCCAATCTGCGGGGAGCCCACACTGGCCAGGCCCACTGAGACCTTGGGCCAGAGACACAGCTGGGTTCTTTCCTGATGGGGGATTATGGCCAGGTTTCTGGTATCCCATGCAGTAATGCCCACCCCCTGGCCCCTCCAGGGACTCCCTGTTGCTGGAGACCGGTTTTCTGGCAGTGCTGGTAGCCCCTTTGCGGCCCCCGTGGGGCAAGGAGATGGGCGCCCCGCCACATGCAGACGCCCCTTTCTGGCTGGTCCGGTGGCTCCTCTTCCGCCTTATGTTTGCCTCCGGGGTGGTCAAGCTCACCAGCCGCTGCCCTACTTGGTGGGGGCTCACAGGTGACCCAGCCATGTTACCCCAAGGGACCCTGAGCCCTCTGCCTTCCCTGACATGCTGGCATCAGGGTCCTGAGCTGTCCTGTGCCCCATCCCCACCACCCTCCCGTGAAGGGTCCTGTGCCCCAGCCCCACCATCTGTCCTGGCCTGAGGGACCCTGGCCCAAGCCCCTGCCCCAGAGCACCCTTGCTTAGGCCCCAGCTCTACCTCCCCCAGCCCTGACCTACCACTATGAGACACAGTGTCTGCCTACACCCGCTGCCTGGTTTGCCCACCACCTGCCCGTCTGGCTGCACAAGCTCAGTGTGGTGGCCACCTTCCTCATTGAGATCGCCGTGCCCATCTTGTTCTTTGCCCCCATCCGCCGGCTCCGCCTCACTGCCTTCTATTCCCAGGTAAGAACAGAGCAGGGCCTGGGGTGTGGGGTGGTGGGGAGAGGCCTGCCTTCTCCCCTGGCCATCGCTCATCAAGCACTGGTTAAGGACCTGCTGTGTTTGAGGCCTTGTGCTGCCAGAATGAGAAGGGACCCTATTCTTGCCCTCAGGGAGTTTGTGTTCTTAAAGGCCAAGTAGAGTGAGGTGGTATGGCCCACGAGAGCCCCAGTGAAGAGGAAGAGAGGGTAAGGCTCCTCTGAGGAGCACAGTCTGTAGGAGCACTGGAAGCTTCACTTCCCCACGGTGGGGCCTTCTTGGGAAGAACAGAGCAAGGCAGGGAGAGATGGGCAAGGTCCTAGACTAATCACAGCCAAGCAGGGGACACAAGCCCTCCCACACCATGGCTCAGAGGAGATGGAGAGAGGCAGGCTGGGCTCCAGGTGAATTCTGAGCGGTCTAAACCCATGGTCCCAAAGAGTGGTCCTTGATGGTGGGTTCCCGGTCAGCTCTGGAGAAGTGGAGAAGCTCAAGGCCGGCTCACATTGTCCCAAGTGTCATTGTCTTAGGGCTAGCTAACTCACTGGGTATCGACCAAGATTCACAAAGATCTCACATGCCAGAACTTTGGACTAAACCCAGGGAGATAACTGTCATTGGCTTAATGTAGGTCAAGTCTCGTGTGGAAAAGCTGACAAAAGTCAGCCTCATGAGTCCCAGATAGGGAAGGCATGACTGAGGAGTTCACTGGAGAAAGATCTGAGGGTTTTAGTGGACCCCACAAGCTTGCAACATGTTAACAGTCTTCTGTGGCAACCAAAGTTGTTCAAAGCTGTTGGGTTTGACTCTGGCTGCTTCAGCTTAAGGACTTGGAGAAATGGGAGAGCATTGGCAAGGAGGGTACCCAGGATGATGAGAGATCAGGGGTTCATGTCATCAAAGGGTCAGTGGAAGGAATTGTGGATGGCTGCCCTATACAAGAAGGGATGGGGGTTGGTGGGGGCATTTGATGGCCTGTGATGTAGAAGGGGGATTACAGTCGGCCTGCTTGACCCCAGTGGGCAGAACTAGCAGTGGGAAGAAGAGCTGCCTATATAGGGAGAGCTTCTAGTATGGGGCACAGCTGCCATCAAAGACTAGCCTGCTTGGCCTTGGGGCAGAGCAGATCTCACCCTCCACTGGGGCTGGGGAGACCTGGGGAGGCGTGGGGAGGCCCCATTCTGTTCCCAGCTGCTAGGAAGTCATTGATGCTCCCTCGCTCCCTCCCCCATTCCCCCTCTTCCTTCCCTTTTCCCCATCACTGCCTTCTCCTTCCCTCCCTTCTTCCCCTGCTGCCCCCTCACTTATTCCATCTCTCCTCCATCGCTTACCCTTCCCCCATTTCCTTTCCCCCTCCCTCTTCCCTTCTCCCCCTAACTGCCATCTCTCTCCCTCTCCCCAGCCTCCTCCTCCTTCCCTCCTCCCTTCTGCCCCTCCCCCCACCTGACTTTCTCTCTGTCTCCCTCCCCCAGGCCTTGCTCCAGGTTCTGATCATCCTCACAGGGAACTATAACTTCTTCAACCTGCTCACCCTGGTGCTCACCACATCCCTGCTGGACGATCAGCATGTGGCCTGGTGGCTCGGGACAGGCCGAACAAAGCAGCCACCTGCTTGTAAGTGCTGCCTGCCCCCGTGGCCCTGGCCCAGCAGGCCCCAGCCCTCCCCCCACACACACCCCCGGTCCTGTCCCTGTCTCTGCAGCCTGGGCCCAGCGGCTGCTGACCGGCCTGTCCCTGCTTCTGGAGGTGGCCGTCTATGGGCTCCTGGCCTACGGAACAGCTCACTACTTTGGTCTGGAGCTGGGCCAAGACTGGGGCAGCATTCAGGCCAAGACAGGTAGGCCAGAGAGCAAGGAGGGCCGGAAGCACGTGGGGATGCATGGGATAGGGGAGGAAAAAGACATCCTGGTGTGATGGCGGGGCTGGGCAGGGGCCTCGGGCCTTTCCGAGTTCACTGTCCACTCCCCTCTCTGATGCCCCTTCTCTGTCTTCCCCACAGCCTTCACCTTCCACGAGTTTTCCCAGTGGTTGAAGGTGGTCACGATGCCTTCTGTGTGGCTGGGCGTGGCCTCCCTGCTCTGGGTGCTGCTGACCGCCCTCTATAGGTACCAAGCAGGCCGGGCCGGGCTGGGCCCCTTCTCGAGCTCCATTCATCATAGGAGAGATTGAGGAAAGCCCCCTCATGCATGCAGGGTTCTGGGGGGCCTCAGACAGTTGGGGGGGGCCATGCTAACACTGGCCAGGGGCCCAGGGGGTCTGTCCAACAGAGGGCAAGACAAGACAGGAGAAGGTTGTCAGCGTGTGCCCCTCTCGCCCCCCAGGTGTGCCCGGATCCGCAGGTGGCTGGGAAAGCTCCAGGCCACTGTGCAGCTGTCCATTATCGGTGTGGCCACTGTGGCCATGTTCACCATCAGCCTGGTGAGTGGGGACTGGGTCAGAAGGAGGCCTTTGTGCTGCAGGGCCTGGCACTGCCGAGCTGGCGGCCAACCTGCTGTAATTTGCCTCAGGTGCCCTATACCTATCTGGAGCCGGGAACCAACAGGCAGCTCTGGGCTGGGGCCCACCGCCTCTATAGCACCGTGGAGCACCTGCAGCTGGCTAACTCCTACGGCCTCTTCCGCCGCATGACAGGCCTGGGCGGGCGGCCCGAGGTGGTTGTGGAAGGCAGCTATGATGGGCAGAGCTGGACGGTGAGGGGGCTGGGGATATGAGGCTGGGCTTTGGAGGGGTGCTTGGGGAGGGGGCAGGGGCATGCAGGCAGAGGGCCAGCAAAGGTCAGGCCAGGCCAGAGATGCCAGAGAGTCTGGGCCTGGGGTCAGGAGGCGGGTACCAGGGAGTGGGCAAGAAGTCAGGGCTCTGAGCCTTCCACTCATCCCCTCCCTGTCTCTGGGCATCCCCCAGGCTGTCCCCCTCCCTGGCTCCCCACCACACACCCCGGGGATGGACACCTTTGGCATCTCCTCTCCTGGTATCCTTGACTTGGCGTGTTATCTCCTTCGTGAAGCCCTCTCTGATTTCCCCTAGCAAAAGAAAGTGTTTGCCTAATTCTTAGGGCTTCACTGACCTGCCGTTCTTCCCCCGTGACCCCTTGGCCTGTCGTCCCAGTAAGAGAGAGGGAGCTGTGTGTTCCACAGCTGGCCGGCATAGGACACTGCAGGAGGGAAGCCCTTGGGGGAGGGGAGAGGGAGGCAGGGGTGCCAGCGGGGCCCTCACCTCCTGTCCTTTTGGCTTCCCCAAGGAGATCGAATTCATGTACAAGCCGGGGAACGTCAGTGTGGCACCGCCCATCGTGGTCCCCCACCAGCCCCGCCTGGACTGGCAGATGTGGTTTGCCGCTCTGGGCCATCATACCCACAGCCCCTGGTTTGCCAGTCTCGTCTACCGCCTGCTTCAGGGGAAGGCCCCAGGTGAGCGGCAGGGGGCAGGGGGCCTAGTGCGGGAGGAAGGTTCCTGGGTCTCCCCCCACTCCTCTGAGGCAGCTCTCTGCTACAGAGGGAGGAAGGGGCTAAGGAGGTCCTGGGGCTGGGGGCAGCATCCTCAGTAGCTTCCCTCCCCCACATCAGTGATCCGCCTGCTACAAGTGGACATCTCTCGGTACCCTTTCTGGGAGCAGCCACCCACCTATATCCGGGCCCAGCTGTACAAGTACTGGTTCTCACGGCCTGGGGAGCAAGGGTGAGACCCAGGGGCAGGGATGGGGCCTGGTCTGGGCAGGGGGCAGGGCCAGGGGCAGGATGGGGCCCTGGGAGCATATACAAGGACTCAGCCCAAGGAGGGGCCATTGAGAGTGGCAGAGACAATCACAGTCTGGCAAGGGGACAGGGTATGAAGTGGCCCCCCACCCCTGCCAACCTCCATTTCTTTTCCCATCTAAACTTTAGCCAGTGGTGGCGGAGAAAGTGGTCTGAGGAGTTCTTCCCCCCGGTATCCCTGGGGGACCCGAAGCTGGAGTCACTGCTCACACAGTTTGGCCTCCAGGTAGGGAGGGAGTCAGGGACTGGAGCTGGGCTGGAAGGGAGGCAGGACAGATGCCTGGGAAAGCACCCCTTTGTGCGGCAAGGCCAGAGCTGGGCCCAGCAAAAGCAGGCAGAGAGTATTAGCCAGGCACCCCAGCTCCGCCCCTTACTGTCTGACTTAGAGCAAGTGCCCTCTGTTTCTCCAAATGGAAAATGGAGACAGTTTGGGTAAGCCTTCGGAGCTCACCCCAATGCCCATCCTTATTCCTGTGGGCACTGGGGGCTGTTGGCAGGATCTCCATCTCCCTCTCCCCTCCAGGACAAGAGCTCAGGCCGTGCCCCGCACGGCTCAGCTGGCCTGCTGCCTCGAGCCCTGCGCGGGCTGCGGGAACAGCTGACCCCCCTGGCTGCCCCAGCGCTGCTCTGGGGCCTCATATGCTCGGTGGGCACCATCCACCTCCTGCGGGCGCTGCTGCTTCCTGGGCCCCGGAGGTCTGAAGCAGCAGCTGGGGAGAAGAATAAGCTGCCTTCCCAAAAGGAGAAGGGGGGCAAGGAACGGTCCCAAGCCCAGAGCTCAGAGGGGGCTGGAAACAACTCCAGGGGCACCCGGAGGAAGAAGTGACGTTGGCCAGCCTGGATCTCGGGCTGCTTCTCAGGTGTGGCTCCCCTGCCCCTGGTAGCGGGGGCCTGAGGGGCTGGAAGGGTGAGGACGGAGTGCTCTTGGGGCATCTGTGTGGTCAGGGTACCACCAGCAGCCCCCACTCAGCTCAGGACCTGCTCAGCCCCTCCCGGCCGCTGCGCTCTGGGCCAGCTCCTCAGGACCAGCTTAAATGCCTTAGTGAGACTGTCTGACTGCCCTGGGCTGGCCTGGGATGCCCAGGGCTCTCTGGACCCAGGCCAGACACCCTCCCTTCCTGCTGGCGTGTAAGATGGAGGAACGGAATCTTCCTCAAGTTTTCTAAATAAAGAAAGAAACATCTTTGGCCTTTATCCAGCCTTAGGCCTGTGGGCGGAGGAGGGTGGAGCAGGCCTAGGAGGGGAGAAAAGCCAGTCAGGCCTCTGGGGAGTAAGAGACGGCTTGGGCTGCCTAGGAGCTAGCTGGCGCCTCTCTCCCTCAGCCGGGGCCTTTGCTGCCTGAACAGGGCAGGACAGGACCACACAAGGCCTGCTTCGGTCCCATCTCTGCCTGACGCCGGAGCTAGAGCTCTCTGCTCTCCTCAGCCTCTGGGCCTCTCTGCCAGCCTACCCAGGGTCTTGGAGCATGGGCTTTGAAGAGGTGCAGGCTTTCAGGCCCCACATCACTGTGGGGGTCAAGGACAAGGGCCTGAACTTGGGGGGGGGGCGTCCAGGCTGGTGACAGACCAGCGTCATCACACAGTTGAGTGTAAAGGGGACCGGGCTCAAGTCAGGAGCCCCATCTCTGTGCATATCAGATAAAAGATAGTTATGTGATAGAAGAGAGTCCAGGGCACAGTTAGTCCAACACTGCAATCTCCCTGGCAAGTGCCCATCCCATAAATGATCCCTGGGGATGGGGATCCCTCCCTCCCTCCCTAGGCAACTCCTACTTTGGAACAGCTTTAGTTATTAGGCAGTTCTTTCAGACACCATTCAGCCTAAATCCGCAGCTACCTCCCTCCTCCCCATTGCTCCTGGGTCGCCCTCGGATCAAGCAGAACAAGTCTGTGTCTGCCACGAGACAGCCCTGCCGGCAATGCTAGGTAGGATTCCCGCCCTGAGCTTTCTCTTCACCAGGCCAGACACCCTCGTGTGGAATGGGCTGAAGGCCTTTTCTCCGCCAGCCACCTTCTGATCTCTCTAGCTGCCCAGCATCCTCCCCAAAAGGTGTCCCCCGGAACTGAAGACGTCCAGAGATGGCCCAACCAGGGCAAAGGGGCCGTCGGACCACCCCGGACCTGCAAGTTCAGCCTGTTGAGTCAATCCACAATGGCTCATGTGATTGGCACACGATGCCCCCACCCCTCTACCCCCATGCTGGTCTCTGTGGCTCTGGCCTGGGAAGATTCCAGCCATGTCTTGGAGACAGACTGCATCAGTCTGGTTTTCTGTCTATCCTCTGCAGCCAACCTTGCCACCAGAGAGGCAGAGGGAAGCGGTCCGTCTCTGTCTCTTCCTCTCTCCCCTGCATCTCTCTGGGTCTCTCACACACACAGAGGACAAATGAACTTGACTGCATTGTGAAGAGGGGGTCAACCCTGTATCCATTAGGCTGGAAGGGCTGTTGGGGTCCCTAAATGTGAAAGCCCTGGGCTAGGCAGCCCTGCCCAAGGCTTGAGGCCAGCGACTGAGTGCACTCAGGCAGCTGCTTTGCCCCAGCCTTTCCACAGAGCTCAGAGCCCAGAAGGGCCTCTACAAGACCTGGGTCACCCACAAGGGTGGCTGGGCCAAGCACACTCAAGACAATTCAGGGAGGCTGTGCCCCAGGGCATAAGTGGGCATGGGGCCTAGCCGTGCTGGCTTGGGAAGCATGGGACTTGAGGACACAGTAGCAAGGAGCCTTTGCAGTGGGGTTCAGTCGAGGTGCAGAGGTGAGAAGGAAAGAAAAAAGTGGGGATGATACTGCCCAGTCTAGGCTCTGCAAAACTCCTCACCAGACCCAGGAAGCCCAAACAGGGCTAGCCTCGTGGGGCCAAGGAGGGGCTCTGATCTGGGCCCTCCTACAGGCTTGGAGTCCTTGGTGCCCCACCTCCATGAGGTTAGACTTAGGGGCCTTGGGTTTGGGCATCTCTGATCCAGGTCCCTGGGGCACCCTGGCAAGAGTTACCCATTTAAACCCAGCGCGAGACCCATGGGCAGCTGCTCCTGGGAGCCACTGGCAAAGTCAGTGTGGTTTCAGAACCAGATGGATAAAGGGACCAAGTCCCCAGGAAGTGTTTAGGATATGCCTGAGAGTCTGAGCCTCAAGGCAAGAGAGGGAAGCAGCCTAGGGGATGCCAGCTCTCAACCGTGACCTCGGCCTAGAGGGTTCAGAGCCTCCTCTGGACCCAATGCTTGCCTCAGGGGAGGCACTGTGCCCTGCCACCTTGTCTAACCAGTCCCAGTTTTCGTTCAGACCTCACCCCCTGTAACAGACATACACGTGTGTGTGTACACATTCTCTCTCTCTCTCTCTCTCTCCCCAGGAGCTGCTGTGCCTGAGCCAAGTCATTGCCCACCCTGGGCTTCAAGGTCCCCAGTCAGCTGCTTTGCTGCGGGGGTGGGGGTGGGAGCCAGTCCCATCGAGGTTCAATTCAACAGGCTTTAAAATCCTACAGTGTTGGGCAGCTAGATGGCGCAGTGGATAGAGCACTGGCCCTGGAGTCAGGAGGACCTGAGTTCAAATCCGGCCTCAGACACTTAATACTTACTAGCTGTGTGACCCTGGGCAAGTCACTTAACCCCAATTGCCTCACTAAAAAAAAAAAAAAAATCCTACAGTGTGTAGGCTGAAGAAAGAGAAGCCGCTACATTAGAATGCAGCTGAACGCTAAGAGGAGGGAGGGGTCACACAGTGTTGGGAGAGGAAGGCAGGGAGTGCACAGAGAAAGCTTCCCTCCCACCTGCGTTGTTGGGGGCTCCCACCTCTGCCTTTGCCCACGGTGGCCCAGCTGGCTCTGGTCTCAGCAGCTGCATATCCCCCCCTCCGTCCCACAGCCGGAGCCCTTATGTGATAAGCAACACTAACTTAGCTCTTTCTGGGTACAGAGCCTTGCTGGAGGTGGGGCAGGATGTAAAGTAATGATAGACTTGGTGGTATATACAATGGGTACACAAGACTCGTCCCTCAAAAAACTCCTTAGTATCACTCAGTACCACCATCTCCCACGGCCTATAGGAGCACAGATAATGTGAGAGCCATCTTCCAGGATAGAGGCCACTGTCATGTGGGCGAGTTATTGGCCCCAGGGGACAAGAACCATCCACATATAGAGGCTCCTCGGAGGCACCTCAGAAGTCATCCAGTCCAGTCTCTGCGTTTTACAGTTAGGGAAACTGAGGCCCAGGGAGGTCACACGAGAGTTGGCTGAAAGCCTCTGAGCTCCATGACTCTGGGAGAGGCTGCTCCCCCCAGAAGAATTCAAACTTCTTCTGGGGAGGGGCCGTTTTGATTTTGTCTGAGAAACCCCCAGCCCCTGGGACAGACGGAGCACACGTCCATCGATGCACGTTCTGTTGAACGGATTGGATTGATCAGGGAAAGGCTGCTGAAGGGGCTTCCCTCCGAGTTAGCTCCCAGCCCTGCAAATGCACATGGCACCTCTCTCCTGAGCTCCAGGCCAAGGTCACCAAGGCCTGTTCGACACCCCCACACACAACGTGTGTCATGGATCTCTCACAGTCAGCACATCCTGAACATAAGCGGTCATACTCCCCAGCCTCCCCCCACAGCTCCCCTCTTCCATACAGGGCACCCCCATGCTCCTAGTCACCTGACTTGCTAACCTCAGCCTCTTCCCTTTCCCTCACCAGCCAGCCAGGACTTTACCAACTCCCTCCCCTCTTCCTGCCTGCACGACTACGATTGCCTCCTCCTTGGACTCCCTACTTCCAGTCTCCCCCGCCCCCCAATCCATCCTCCACAAAGCTTCTAAAACAGTCTTCGGAGGCACACGTGCGATCATAGCACTCCCTCACTCCTCAGCCCTCAAGGCCTCCCCTTTGCCTCTGGGACAAAACACAAACTTGACCAGCGTTCTATCTGTCAAAAGTCTTCCACTGTGTGTCTCCCATAGCCCACTTCTCTGTGTGTATCAAGCCCCATCAGAGACATACCTAGGGGAGGCAACTGAGCCTCTGCCCAAGGACACCAACATCTAAAGGGGCCTGACTACAAGAAGTTTTTTCAGGTATAAATAGCAGACCTGAGCTTAGTACCTCCTTAGCAAGAATAATTAAGTAAAAGAGGAAGATAGCAAATGGCTCATGTTTCCCACAACCTTGTAGACCCCTGCCTCTGCCCCTTCTCTGCCCTACCCCCCAGCCCCAGCCCAAAGCCAGCAGCCTTTCCTGAGGAGGCCTTGCAGTGGCTTGAGGCTCTGCCTCCCTCCCAGCTGCCAGCTTTGTGTTTCTTGTTCTAGGAAATAAGAATAATGGTCATGTCTAGACCACCTCCCTCTGATCCCTTCCTGACCCACGACTCCACTTACCCAGCCAAGCTCTCATTCTATGGGGCTCCCCCAACCCCCTGACCCCCCCAAGTCCTGAGCCCCCACTCCCTCAGATATCTGATTCCTAATCCCCCAAACTTTGAAGCTCCAAACCCCCTGAGCCCCATAATCCATCCTTCAGCTCCCTGCTCTCTCAAACTGCTTGTCCCTGACCCCAAGTCCTGAGTCCCCTGCTCCCTATACCCACTGCTATCTGAACCCCCAAGCCGCCTGATCCCCTAAATCCCCTGAGCCTCCTAATTTCTAATCCCTGAGTCCCCTGTTCCTTCAAACACCTGATCCATGATCCCCCAAGTCCCCTGAGCCCTGAGCTCCTGCTCCCTGAACCCCCAAGGCCCCTGGGCCCCCTAAGCCATGATCCCCTAAACCCCCTGAGCCTCCTGTTCCCTTAGACACCTGATTCCTGACCTCCCCCCCCCATCCCTGGATGCCCAAGCACCCTGAGCCCCTCCCCCACCAAGTTACCAAGTCTCCCCAAGACACTCATGTTTATGCATACACACAGGTGAGTCTTTATTGACGGGTTGCTCTGGGTCAGCCCAGAGTGGCTCATCCCGTTTGGGCCCAGCTCCCCACCTGAGCTGAGGAGCCAGAGCCAGGTTCTGGAGGCACCTTAGCCAAAGGATTTGGGGCTGCCGAGGTCACCGGGAGCAGGAGCGTCAGGGCTCAGGCCCCACTCAGTCGCTGGCTGGGTCTTCGGAATCACATATCTCGAAGAAGCAGCCCTTCTTGGAGGAGCGTTTTTCTCGGCCTCCTTCAGGAAGGGGGGGCATTTCAGCCAACTCAAGGGCACTAGCTGGGAGGTAGTTGGTAGCATCATCCAGCGCCTTCTCTGGGAGAGGGCTGGGAGGGAAAGGAGGCCCACAGGCCCTTTCCATCAGCACCTCGGGCCAGGCCTCCTTCACAGAACCGGCTCCTCCCCTTGGCCTAGGCTCCAACTCTCTTCCCTGCTGTCCAGCCTCCAGGGGTAAATCTCCCAGGTCTCTGAACTCCACAGCCCCTCAGCATGCTGTGTCAGCCTACCTTGGAGGGGCAGGGCAGTCTCCAGCTCACTCCCAGCCTCTTGTGGGCAGGCCTCCAGCCCCTGGGCTTCCAGGCTCATTTGCACATGGGCCCCAACCTCCAGGAATAGCCTCCCATCCAGTCCCCCGGGTAGGGCCCCCAGAGGAGGTGTAGCAGAGGCAGGGAGGCAGCGGGGCCTCAGACCTGCTGCTGCTATTGTTCCCATCCTCTGCCCTCCTCCCATCCAATCCTTTGGGCCCGTCTTCGAGAGGCGGGACAGCATGGGCCAGACGCGGGGTTGGATCCAGGATCTGCAGGGCCCTTGTTCTGGTCTCTGAGCCCCTTCATCCTCACTCTCTCTAAGTGTCCAGCCTTCCTTCCATCCTCTGTGAGCCTGTATCTACCACTGGTCTGCCCTGTCTACCCCAAAATGGGCAGGCCTCCTAAAGGTATCACTGGACCCATAGCCCCCTGCTCACCCCCACTTTCCCATCCCTGCCTTGTCCCCCCAATCCTCAGCTCTGGGTAATGGGGACATGGTACCTCTGCAGCCAAGACTGGGGGAAGGTTTGGGGGAACCAACTGTCTTAACAGGGAAGAAAAGGAGACTCTTGGGGGAAGGGGGCCGGGGGAAGGTCCTTGGTATCTCTAGAATGAGAGATTAAATTTCTCGGGGTCCCAAGGCCTGAGGGGCACAATGGGGCTGGACTGACCTGGTCCGGACTCCAAACAGTGACAGGCTCAGAAGGCCCAGGAGGAGGATGGACAACGGAAGAGACCGTATCATGGTCAAGGCAAAGGGGCCTGGAGGCTTACAGGTGTCAGGTCCACAGGCTGCTCTGGAGGGAAAGTTTGGGGACAGAATGGGTGTGGGAGGGTAGAGAGGGGTTCATAGGCTTGGGTCCCAAACCTCCTTCCTTCAACTTCCTAAAAGTCCCTGTCTCTTCGACCCCCTAGCCTAGGGAGTTGCCCTCCCCCATCCCACTAGAAAGGAGGGACTAAGGAGTAGGGAGGTTAGAGGGATGATGGGAGGTTGGTGAGGACAGGGGCCTGGGGTAAGTGAAATCATAGGGATCAGAGGATGAGGAGTGAGATTAATGACAGGACACAGGGGCAGTGAAGACAAGGTGGGCAATGAGTGGGGATAAATGAGATGACAGGGGAGCAGGGAGGACAGGATGGGCAATGGGGCAGTGGGGGGAGAGGTGGAGAGCAAAGGGGCAGAAACTGCCAGAAGTGATACCTGAGCTTCTCAGTGCTGTGCCCTTCCTTCTCTTCACGGGAGGATTTCACACCTCCCAAACTAGAGCAGCCCAGAAATACTCCTTTGTGGGGGGCGGAGCTAGACCTTGCCTCCCTTGACTTTGGGTTACAGATTCCCCCTCCCCTATCTAGGGTCATGTAGGCCAGTCCCCTGGCTCCAGACCCATCACTGCTTCCCCCTTCAGGGCCCACTAATCCAGAACCTCAGAAGCTGTTAGGGATGGGAGTAGGAGTGGGGGAGGTCCTGGGAAAGGCAAACAATGAGGAAGAAGGGGAGGTCGTCCAGGGGAGAGGAAGTGGTGATCAGGCACTGGAAGGGGGGAATCTTCTCTTCTGGAGGTGTCTGGATTTGCTGTGGGGACTCCCTGACCCCCACCTCCATTCATCCCCATTGATAATTACTTGGAAGAGGTGATGGGGGGGGGTCAAATGAGATCATATTTGTAAAGTCCTTAGCCCGGTGCCTGACATACAGTAGGTGCTCTATAAATGCTTTCTCTACCCCTGGGGCTAGAGAGAGGAGGGAAGAACAGAACAAGAGCTCCCCACCCAGAGCTAGGCTCTCTGGAGCTGAGTCGTCCAGCCCAGCCCATCCCCAGAGGTCTCTCCAGCATGAGGACAATGAGAGGGGAAGGAGATGATTCTAGGCCCTAGCATCTCTGAGTCCAGAAGACATGGCAGGTCACGAGAATCATTAGCCAATGAAGGAGGGGGGAACTGGGGGCCAGAGGATCCCAACTCAAATCCCAGCTCCCAGATGAGCCTCATCCTTCTTTACAGATAGGGAAGCTTGGGTGGAAGGAGATTAAAACCACTTGCCAGAGAATTCACACAGGGAATAAGAATAAAATAAGGGCCTGGATTCAAATCCCCTTTCTGGTGTTTACTCCCTCTGTAACCTTTGGCGAGTGGTTTAATCTCTTTGTACCTTGGTTTCCATCTTCTGTAAAGTGGTACTAGGATGGGCTGGGGGAGGACTAAGAAGCTAAGAGGAGCAGCGAGTAGAGCACTGTACCTGGAATCAGGGAGTCTTGGGTTCAAATCCTGTCTTAGTAGCTATATGACCCTGGGCAAATCACTTAACCACCATCTGCCTCAGTTTCCTCATCTGTAAAAAGGAGGTAATAAATTTGTTTTGGTGAGGCAATTGGGGTTCTGACTTACCCGGGGTCATGCAGCCAAGTAAGTGTTAAGTGTCTGAAGCTGGATTTGAACTCAGGTCCTCCTGACTCCAGGACCAGTGCTCTATCCACTGTGCTACCTAGCTGCCCCGGGGTAATAATTTCATTTGAGGATCAAGTCTTTATAAAAGCTTACCTTCTACAGGAAGCCTTTCCTGAGCCCCCCAATTCTAGTACCTTCTATCTATTAATTATTTCCAATTTCTCTTGAATATAGCTTGTTTGTTCATAGTTGTTTGACTGTTCTCTACCCCATTAAAGTATGAGTTCCTTGAAAGCAAAGACTGTCTTTTGTTGTTCTTTGTCTTCCCAGCATCTCTTTGTTGACCACCTCCCTAGCCAAGCCCCCATGCCATGGGACTCCTGGCCCAGGGCTCACTAATACCAGGACCACTGGAGCCTTTTGCCCTGAACCTTCTGAGCCCCAGGCTCCCAATTAATTATTATTAATCATTCGATCTCTGATCTTATGAGTTAATCTGGGCAAGTTATCTAACCTCCCTATGTCCCACTCTCCTCATCTGTAAAATGGGGGAGGGGGTGGACTACTTCCAGCTCAAGAGCTAGGCTCCTGTGATCACCATCCTCATCTGCACCTGTCAGCCCCAGGCTTCACCCTCCCCAGACTCCACACTCATCACCCATTATCCAAGGGGGGGAATTTCAGAGAAGACAAATAATCTGAGAGAGGACTTACCCTCAGGGCTGGGGGGCAGAACTGACATGAGAACTGGGGAGGCATGGGGGAAATGACCCCTCAGAAGGGAAAGTCTAGATGGGGCACATGGGAAGGGGGCTACCAGATGTTTGGGTGGGCACAGGAATTAGGAGACTGGGAATAACTGCATTGGAGTCACGTCCAAACCCACCAGTCCTTCTCCTCGCCTTCCCCTTCATAGCCCTGGGCAAGGACCCAGAGTCCCCATCGCAGGGAAGAAGCCCAGTCAGTTCAGAAATATCAGTGACCCAAGGGAGGGGGTGTCAAAGGGAGGGGTTCACTCAACTAGGCAAAGTGGGAACACTGAGAGCCCCTTTCTCTGCACTAGGAGTTCCCATCCACTCATAAACCAACACAAGATGGGACATCCCTCACCCATCCCTTTGCCTTCCAGCTGAGAAGCCCTAGGGGTCACGGGATCATGGGAGGGAATGTAAGAGAACCTTCTACCATCTGTTCTCTCTTCTCCATCCCCAAGTCCCCTAGCCTAGTGCAGGTCTTCATTCAACTAAATGGAATGGCTTAAGAAGCACAGTGGAGAGAGCCCATTGGAGGCTTTGGAGTCAGAATACTTGAGTTCAAATCCTAATGTTAATCAGCCACATGACTTTGACTCCATCATGGCCTGGAGGTGACCCCGCTGTGCTACCAGGGGAGTGCAAGCACTGCAAGTTTTTGATCCATTCATCAAGCAAGCACTTATTAAGCATCTCCTCTGTGCCAGCAACTATGCTAGGCATGACCAGGCCTAGACAGCAATGAAGCTTACGTTTTAATGGAGGAGCCAACATGTCCAGATATAAGTATATGTAGAACATGGACCAAATGAATACAAGGAGGTTTGGGGAGGAATGGACAGTGATAAGGAAAGGCTTTGTATAGGGGTTGGTGCTTGAGCTCTGCTTTGAAAGAGGCAGAGGGGAAGAGGAAGAGCATTACAGCCACAGGGGATGGCCAGAGCAAAGGCATGAAGGTGAGAGATGGAAGACAGAAGTATTGTGTCATGAATGGCATGTAGGCTAGTGTAGATGAATGGTAGAGTATGTGAAGGACAGCGATATATAAGAAGATTCAAAAGATGGGAAAGGACTACATGACAAAGAGCTTCAAACGTCACACATAGGAGTTTATATTTCATCCTGGAGGTGATAGGTAGCCACAGCAGGTTACTGAATACAGGTGGTGGGGGTGGAGGGAATGGCATAGTCAGACCTGTGCTTTAGGAAGAACATTTTGGCAGCTCAATGAGGATGAACTGGAGTGGGGAGACTTGAGAAAAGGACAGTTGATTGTGTGTAGTGGGGGTAGGGGGAGAGTGAGGAGTCATGGATGACACTATATTTACAAACCTGGGAGTCTAGGGTGATGGTTTTGGCCAAGCTGGAAAGGCTTGCAGTATAGTCCCTGTCTGCTTTCCAAGGCTCATCACCAGGAGATTGACCATAAGGAGATCAATTCCTTATCCATAGCAACCCAAGAAACAAAGAAAAATACAATCCTAGTCCTCAGACTCTGGGGACTCTTCCCCCTGCCCCCAGAGAAGATCTCTGAGGGATGGTGGATGAGTGAGTAGAAAGGCAGCAGAAGATGTTAAGAGTTACATTCTTTGGATCATCTATAACTGTTGGCCCTCTGAGATTCCTGTCCAACAACCAATGAGTTCATGTCCTACTGATAGAATCTAGCTATATCCATATTGCCATCCTCAGTCTAAGGGAAGCCAGGTGACAAAAGGAAGCTGGCTTAGACAGAAGGAAGGCTCTCAGGTCCTACTTGGAGGGGGCAGAATGGAATGGTTGGGCCTTGCCTTGTGTCTATTTTGTATGTTCCCATGTGTGTACACATACATATATACACATATGTGTGTACTACATATAAGTATGACTATACACATGTGTGTACACATGTGTGTGTGCTATCTCCTTGTTACTGTGTAATCTCCTCAAAGTCAGGAACTGATTAACTTGCACAAAACACAATAGTTGCTTAATAAATGTTGATTGATTGATGGCACACCCAGAGTCATGAAGACATCATTTTACCTGACTCTTGGCAATCTCATCTAGTATCATTCCCACAAAGCAAGCAAGAAGATGACCGACAAGGTTATTTGCCTCATGAACCAACATATATTGCAGAGAGTAAAGAGATAGAAATGCAACAAACAAACACTCTCCAAAACCAAGCCGACATATATATTGATACTTAAGGACTTTGAAGTAAAGGGTTTTGACAAATGTTCTGGAAAACATGATTTGAGATTAAGAAATCAAAGGTGCCAAGAGTCTCTAGACCAAACAGAATCCAAATTCCTGGAGAGGATGAACAGTCTTCTTGGAACATGACAAGCTCCATGCATCGCCAAAATAATGAAATTGAAGACAGACTGAACAGATAGACAGCAAACAATTGGATACTGAGGCTAGAGTAATTTCTGAATTAGCTGTCTTTCTGTACTCAGACCATCAATGAATACAGCAAAGGTTTTACAAAATTGACATTAATCTGGAAGAACAGAGAAGACATTCTAGCCAATTATAACAAGTCCAGACTGACCTGTTCAAATGAATCATTCATGCTAAAAAATGGGAAATGGATAAGACATTGGTTCTGATTATCAACATTTCCTAGAGAAGTTAAAGAGACATAAAACAATTATCACAACAAGGAAGCCAAAAAAAACCTCAGAGATTACCTCAGACAACAAATCTTTGATCCTCTTGCCAAGCAAGCTTGTGGCAGCTCAGGACAACACTTGTTTAAAAGATAAACTCAATTGTGAAATATTATAGAGGAAGAGAGAATATGGTTATGAGCAATATGATTTCACAACACAATGAAGAATGCTGAAAGGAAAACATGTCTACAGAAGGAAAACAACAGACCCAATCAATCTAAGAGTATTTACATATGGAAGTAAGAGGAGGAAGGAGGACAACAAACAAATGAAAAATGAAACAGATTGATCAACATTTCTCCAGCAAACTATATTCTTTCTTTTGTTTTGGTTTTTGTTGTTGTTTTTGCTATTTTTGTTTTTTTGCAGGGCAATGAGAGTTAAGTGACTTGCCCAGAGTCACACAGCTAGCATGTGTCAAGTGTCTGAGGCTGGATTTGAACTCAGGTCCTCCTGAATCCAGGGCCAGTGCCCTATCCACTGCACCACCTAGCTGCCCCTATTCTTTCTTTTAAAAATTGATATCCTTATTTTTACATCACCTTCATTTCCAATTATTGCTCTCCCTCCACAGAGAGACAGAGATGGAGAGAGGAAAAGGGATAAAGAGATAGAGAGAGGAGAGATAGAGGAGAGAAAGGGGAGATAGAGAAAAGAGAGAAGAAGGGAGTGGGAGGGAGGGAGGAGAGGCATAGAAAGAAATAGAGGAGACAAAGAAAGGGACAGAGAAAATATTTTAAAAAGAAACAGAGAAGAGAGAAACAGAGAAAGAAAGATACAGAGACAGAAGGAGGAAAGAGACAAAGAGATGAGTGAGATATAGAAATAAAAAGAGGAGAGACAGAGAGGAGAGATATGGAAAGACATAAGGAGAGAGAGAAGAAAGAAACAGAAATAAAAGTGAGGGGGGAGAGACAGAAGAGAGAGAAAGAGGACAGAGAGATAACAGAGACAACGGACAGATGGACAGACAGAAGCAGTGCAGCAAAGCTGAATCTAAGGATTGATACAGTGTTCTACAGTAATTCTCTTCTACTTCTGCAAACAAGGCAGGAAGGTCTATTTTCTTCTTCTGGGCCTTGCTTCAACACTAGAGTTACACAGTGTTCACAGTGTTCTTATACATTCTTTCCATTTACATTTCTGCAGTTATAGTGAATCTATTGTTTCCTGATTTTGTTTATTTCACATAAATCTTCTCCTGCTTCTCTGGATTCATCCCAATCACTGCTTCTGATACACAACAACAGCCCATTATGCTCATGTACTACAATTTGTTTAGTCATCACTTCTTTGAAGGGAATTTTGTTTCCTGTTCTTTACTGGTACAAAAAGCATTATGATACCCTGTGACCCAGCAATGCCACTACTAGGTCTGTATCCCAAAGAGGTCATAAAAAGAGGACAGGAACCACATGTACAAAAATATTTCTAGCAGCTCTCTTTGTGGTGGCAAAGAATTGGAAATCAAGGGGATGCTCATCCATTGGGGAATGGCTGAACAAGTTGTGGTATATGAATATAATGGAATACTATTGTGCTGTAAGAAATGATGAGCAGGAAGATTTCAGAAAAACCTGCAAAGACCTAAGTGGACCGATGCTGAGTGAAGTGAGCAGAACCAGGAGAACATTGTACACAATAACAGCAACATTGTGTGATGATCATCTGTGATAGACTTGGCTCTTCTCAGTAATACAATGGTCCAAGACAATGTCAAAGGACTCAGGATGGAAAATGTTCTCCACATGCAGAAAAAGATTCTGAATGCAGATTGAACCAGGCTGTTTCTACTTTTGTTTTTGTTTTTTTGTTTTTTGAGGTTTTTCCCTTTTGTTCCGATGTTTCTTTCACAACATGACTGATGCAGAAATATGTTTGATATCATTCTACATATATAACCCATATCAAATTGCTTTCTGCCTTGGGGAGGGGAGAGGGAAGGGAGGGAAGGAGAAAAATTTGGAACTAAAATCTTATGAAAACAAGTATTGATAATTATCTTTACATGTAACTGGAAAATAATAAAATACTTTTATGATTTTTTAAAGTAGTACTATAAATCTTTTGGCACATATAAGAACTTGGTTTTGTTTGCTTGTTTGTTTTGTCTTTGATGGCATTAGATGTATTCAGCAAAAAATTTTCATCATTAGTCACAGTGGAACCACCATAGTTGAACTCTAATGCCTTCAACCTAGGTGCAGTGGATAAGTGGATAGAGTGTCAGGCCTTGAGTCAGGAGGTTCTGTGTTCAAATCCAACCTGAGATACTTACCCGTGTGATTCTGGGCAAGTCACTTAATGCATTTTACCTCAATTTCCTCATCTGTAAAATGAGCTAGAGAAGGAAATAGCAAATCATGCCAGTATCTTTACTGAGAAAATCTCAAAAAGTTTTCATGAAGAGTTGAACATGACTGAAAACTACTAAACAATGAAAACCAAATCACAGAAGGCTAAGAAAAAGGCCAGCTAATAAAAATGTAGCACTTAAAGAAAAACAACATGAAACAAGTCTGGAAATATAGGCAGGAAAGAGTTTGTCTAGGGGGTTAAATGTCAGAGTGAGGAATTTGTACTTTTTCCTGGAGGTAATATTGAAATTCTGAACATTTTTGAGTATAGAGAAAGAGGAGTAACATAGTCCTATGTTTTAGGAATATTACTTTGTGGAATGCATGGAGTGGATTGGAAAGATTAGAAAGGAAACCAACTTAGGTCAATTGCAATAATCTAGATAAGGGTGATGAGGGTCTGAATGAAGGTGAGAGCCATACAAATAGAGAGAAGAGAATAAATGATAGCAATATTGTGGAGGTAGTAACAACTAGGTATTTGGGGTGAGAGAGAAGGAAGAGTGAAGGCTGAATCTGATGTAACAAAACAGGGTGACTAGAAAGATGCTGGTGCCCTCAATAGAAAGGTGGAGATTTGAGGGGACAGATGGTTTAGGGGAAGGAGGATAATAAATTCTGTTTTGAGAGTGTTTCATTTGAGATGACTGTGGAACATCCACTTGGAGAAGTCGAACAGATTGGATGCTATAAGACAAGTCAAGAGGGTAAAAAAATAAAAGGAGAGGTTGGAATGTGATACAGGATATCCTCAACATCTTAGTGTAAATTTAAGTTACTAAAGCTGAAAACTGCACCAACATGATGAGGACACCTTGTGATGACCAAGGGAAGACAACCTGCACATCCAGAGTAAATATCCTGAAAAATAACATTCCATTGAGCCAGATCAAGTATACACAAAGGAAATTAATGCTGGATACCACACACTTTTAAATGCCTCAATGATCGATTTTCAAGCTTTTGGAAGGAGAAAAAGATAAGAAGTGACTGGGGGCAGGAAGCATGCTTGGTATTACTGTTTTTTGTGATGATCAACTGTGAAAGACTTAACTCTTTTCTTTTTTTAGTGAGGCAATTGGGGTTAAGTGACTTGCCCAGGGTCACACAGCTAGTAAGTGTTAAGTGTCTGAGGCCAGATTTGAACTCAGGTACTCCTGACTCCAGGGCCGGTGCTCTATCCACTGTGCCACCTAGCTGCCCCCAAGACTTAACTCTTTTCAACAATGCAAAGATCCAGGATAGTTCCAGAAGACTCATGATGGAAAATGCTCTCCACATCCAGAAAAAAGAACTGTGGAATCTAGATGCAGATTGAACTATACTGTTTCTACTGTTTTTCTTTTTCTTTAGTGAGGTTTTTCTCTTTTGTTCTGATCCTTCTTTTTTTAAAAAATAAAAGTATTTTATTATTTTCCAGTTACATACAATGATAGTTTTTAACATTTGTTTTCATAAGGTTTTGAGTTCCAAACTTTTCTCCCTCCCTTTCTTCCTTCCCTGCTCCCCAAGACAGAAAGCAATCTGATATAGGTTATATATGTGCAATCACATTAAACATTTTTCTATATTAGTCATATTGTGAAAGAAGAATCAGAGCACAAGGGAAATGTTCTGATCCTTGAAAAGTATCTCTACATGTATCTAGAAAATAATAAAATATTTTTATGAAAAAAATAAAGGCAGCTGAGAGGACATAAGCAATTACAAACATATATACCTTGACGTCTTTATATGATTGATCTACACCTATAGAAGATATTCTTGATCTTAAAAATAGGAGAAGGCCAGAGGCAGAGGCTTTAGGAATAATCTTCTACAGGAGGCCACATCTTTCTAGGAATACAATTAATTGACAGGCACAGAGAAAAAAAGATTCTCTTCTGTTTATTATTTGATAATTACAAATGCATGTGTTGTGTGTAAATGCAAACTCAAATGCCCTCTTAACCCAAGCTATCTTCCATGCATTAAGATCATAGAAGAGTCACTGTTCATTATGATCACAAAGATCTTCTGAGTGACATAAACATAAGGATCTACTGATAATGCCAAACCAGATATGAAAGAGAAAGGCACCCCGCTCCCCAAAGGTGTTTGCTACTGTCACAGAAGGCATCCTGCAAACGATTCAAATGGAAGATGGCTTCCCCATAGATGGTGAGGTCCTCCAGATACTCTTGGTGACACATGACATTGTGCTGATTTCATCAAGCCCCAAAGTACTCCAGTCCATCTGCAATAGATACAGAATGATTTAAAAGAGGTTGCCCTAACTGGCCACATCAGAAAAGCCAAAGATACTCATTGTCCTGGCTATACCACTAATTCTTAGGACATATATCTATCATGGATCCTGTGGCTACGATGGACAATGGGTTAGTTCTCGACGGCATTGAGAACTAAACAGGAGGAGAATGAGTTGGATTGTATTTGTGAAACTGTACAGCCCTTTCAATGATCCCAAGCTACTCCCATACTAAAAAGAGCCACAGTCTGAATCTGGGAAATGAGTTGATTTGTTACTAGGGAAATTGTGCCATTGGCTGCCATTCCTGAGACTGTTCAGAAGAGTCTTGGTACCAAAATAGCTCAGAAGTGACAGAAGAGGCAGGTGTGCCCCACCAAGAGAGGATAAGGGCTAGTTTAATGACCAAAGAGCACTAAAAAGCCACTTGACCGTGCATCCTCCAGAATTAGCTTCCAAACATGGTTCATTAATAATGGAGTCCCCATTAGCGGGAACCAGCAGAGATGGAAGGTCACCAGGGAAGGGACAGTGTGCAACTGTTTTTCCAAGTGGGGACATTGGGAACATTGAAAGCCCATTACTCTGCTCTTGGAGTTGCTGTCCAGCATGCACCTGCTAACAAGAAGAGTGACATTTCTCCACTCTTTTGCCATGGGGATGAGGACAGACAGGAAGGGGCACAGCAAGGCTCTACTATCTTCCCCCTCCTGTCTATCTCCACAGCACTCAGCTATGTCCAGGGCCTGGTCACTGAAACGGCATAAAGTGGCTTCATAAGGGAGGAGAAAGGAAGGAAGAGGCCCTTGGCTTTGTCTGTGCCATTGTGGAATGTCAGTGCCCCCGAGATCTGGAAGGCTGCTCCAGATAAGGGCAAGCTCTGGCTGATTCTGGGGAGCTGGAAAGGCTGGGAGTTCTCTCCTGACCATATACTGCATCTGCTCTTAGCTAAGCATAGAGGGACCACCAGGCAGCCACTGAGTGATGAATTCTTGGCCATGATCACCCACAAACAAAGAAAACCATTTAAGTGAGCTATGCATTTTGTGTGGCCTTTATTCTGATTCCATGGTGGTAGGTGACAGACAGATAAACAAACAAGACAGTAGAGGCTGTTAAGAATCACACAGTTTTCTCATTAATTGGGCAACCACTAAACAAATTGTGATAGATGAATGAAATGGAATACCACTGTGCTGTAAAAAATGATGAAGAAAATGGTTTCAGAGAAACTTGGCAAAGCTTGTATGAACTGATGCTGAAGGAAGTAAACAGAACCAAGAGGACAATTTACACAATATTATAAATATTTACAATATTTACATTTTTGGACCTGTCTGATGTGAGATTGATTTTGATTGACTATGTATGTTTGTCATGAGAATTTTTGCTTTTTGCTTTTATTTTAAATTGAAAGAGTGGGAACAATTGCTTGTTCAAGGAAAACCAAAATTTTAAAAAATTAATCTGGTTTTAGACCATCTATAAACTTAACATTTTTTAGTGAGGCAATTGGGGTTAAGTGACTTGCCCAGGGTCACACAGCTAGTAAGTGTCAAGTGTCTGAGCCTGATTTGATCTCAGGTCCTCCTGAATCCAGGGCCAGTGCTCTATCCACTGCGCCACCTAGCTGCCCCCTTAACTTTTTTAAAAATAAAAGTATTTTATTATTTTCCAGTTACATGTAGAGATAGTTTTCAGCATTTGTTTATATAAGATTTCCAATTTCAAATTTTTCTCCCCCCCTCCCCTAGACAGCAGGCAATCCAATATAGGTTATATATAATTAAACTTAACTTTGAATGTAAATTTTTGTCTAGTAGACAACAGGTGGTGCTACAGTCTGAGAAACAGAGCCACAATGTTTGGACGTTTTCCTCTGCAAAGGAAATCTAATAATAACAGTAATAACGATGGCAATGAGAACAATAGCTAGTACTTGTATAGCGCTTTACAAACTCCTTTACAAATATTATCTCATATAATCCTCTCAACAGCCCTGGAAGGTAGGTGCTATTGTTATTTCCATTTTATTGATGAGGAAACTGAGGCAGACTGAGGTTAAATGACTAGCCAGGGATCCCATAACTAATTAGTGTGTGAGGCAGGATTCGAACTCATCTCTTCCAGACTCCAGAGCCAGTGCTCTCTCCACTACCACTCTACCTACCTGCCCCAATAAGATAAAAAAAAAAAAAAAGATGCAACTTGTTAGAGGAAGACTTAGAGAAGAATCTAAGGGTTAGCCAAGGTGGCTTCCTGAGGAGCCCAAAGGTGTCGAGAAGCATCATCCATGTGGGGTCGTCTGGTCAGCACACTGAGAGAGAGAAGCTGATCCTATGTGGAGACTTTGTACAGGTATCTGCCCTGTTCTGCTAGTGGGGAGATGAGTGGTTCCCCTTCCCCTCGAAACCCCGAAATCAAGGCCAGGGAGAAACACTCTTCCCCACCAAAAGCATTGCAGGGAGGGAGCCTCGTGACAGGAATCAAAGGCTAAGCAGGGTCTGTGGGCAGGTGAAATCAGACCTCACAGGGAGGTGGGCACTGATCAGGGGTGAGGACCTACTTGTACGTCAGTGAATGTGTAGTGGGTCCACATGTGAATGATTGGGGCCACAAGGAAGGGCTGGGGAAGGAGATAAGCATCCCTTGGGGATGAGGACCTGAGCCCGGGGCAAAGAGGACATAGGCCTGCAAGCTCAGGGTTTGGAGCGCCACCTGGTGGTTTAGATAAAGATTGCAATTAAGTAGTCACCCTGTAGGAAGCTTGTTGGCTCCCTTTAGCTACCTACTTGTCTTTCTATCTCAAGTGCTCCACAAAACTTGCCCTTAAGTAGGAAAGACCATGCCTGATCTCCATTAATTTTGTAAATGAGAAAACTGAGGCTAAGATAGGTTAAGTGCTTTCTTATCATCTTTCTGCTTCTCTTGGTTGTCAGCTATCTCTGACCTATTGTTTAGTCTTTTCTGGTCCAAAGGATTTTTTCCATGACGGAGAAAGCAGGAGCGAAATTTCAGGTGAGTGGTTCTGGCTGCCTCCTTTCTGTGGTTAATTACCATCCATCTCCCCAAGCTATGGTCCTAGCCCTTCCTTAAACCTCCTCTTTCCTCCAGTATATCCTTAAACCCCTCCTGTTTTCATCACGTTAAGCCATCTGCCCTGGCTTCTGCTCATTGAGAGCTTTAGCACCCCCAGCTTTAGCCTCATGGTGCTTTGCCACACTCTCATATTCAGCATCCATTACCTGCTGTTGCTTCCACCTTCAGTACATGTCTTTTATTTTTTCTTTTCTTTTCTTTTTTTTTTTTTGCAGGGCAATGAGGGTTAAGTGACTTGCCCAGGGTCACACAGCTAGTAAGTGTGTCAAGTGTCTGAGGCTGGATTTGAACTCAGGTACAATCCATGTCTTTTAAAAAGTAATTTGGGGCAGCTAGGTGGTGCAGTGCATAGAGAACTGGCCCTGGAGTCAGGAGGACCTGAGTTCAAATCCAGCCTCAGACATTTAACACTAGCTGTGTGACCCTGGGCAAGTCACTTAACCATAATTGCCTCACAAAAAAAAAATTTAATTCGGGGCAGCTAGGTGGTGGAGTGGATAGAGAACTGGCCCTGGAGTCAGGAGGACCTGAGTTCAAATCCGGCCTCAGACACTTGACACTTAATAGCTGTGTGCCCCAGAGCAAGTCACTTAACCCTCATTGCCCCACAAACTTTTTTTAAAAAAGGAATTAGCAGCCAACCATGGTGGTAGAGCAGCAGGAGAAATAGAGCTCTGCTACGGGCTCCCCACAAACAGATCTAGAAAATGCACTGGACTAAATCCTGTTGGGAAATCCCAGGGGAAAAAAAAGCATCATGAGTCATTTTTCCAGCTTCGGTCAATAGAGGGAGAGGTCTGAGGACTCAGGGCTGGGTCTGGCCAAAACAGTGCTCTGAGAATTCCAAGTCAGGGAGAGGCTGTGCACCTGCAAGAAGTGGTCCCAGATCCACCATAGAAGAACCTGACTTTATGCCAACTGGCAGCTCTGTTGTTTACTACCTCGTTCTGTGTCACAGATCCAGGACTGACTGTGGAGGGCACCTGTGTTTCAAGGTGGCATCCTATGATGAGAAGAGAGAGAGGCCCCTGGGTTGTGTATTCAGCAGGGGGGAAAAATCAAAGTAAGCAGCATTTGAGTGGCTCAGCCTTCAGGAACAGAGTGGGGTCTCAGTTCCTATATCTAGCCCCATGTGAAACCTGCAGAGGATTAACAAGGGCAGGAAACCCAGACCAAAGGGAAGCCTACACTTCTGTCCCTCTGAATCAGCAGAGCTTTCCATATGGCTAACAGTAGCTGAGTCCAGCATCAGTCTACTGAAACTCCGAATGGGGCAAGCACACAGGTGTGTTGCTTAGACTTAAACTCAAGTCAGAAACTTGCAGAGCTCAGACTAAGTCCTGGCAGCAGCAGGACTAGCCCGGACATTCCCTCCAGAAGAAGAAAGAGCCTGTCCCTAACATAAAGTCTGAAATCAGAAAGTAGACTGGTAAAATAAGCAAACAAAAACAAATAAAAAGCTATTATGGTGACAGATACACAAACCCAGAAGAAGAGAATAACTCCAAAAGATCACAAGAGAAGTTTCCAAGAAAAATGCAGCTTGGGCATAAATTAAACTGGAATTGATGGAAGATCAATAATAAAAGGTTTTTAATCATATGATTATGTCAATAGATACAGAAAAGGTTTTTGATAAAGTACAACACTCATTTCTATTTAAAAAAAAAACACCTGGGGGCAGCTAGGTGGCACAGTGGATGAAGCATTGGCCCTGGATTCAGGAGGACCTGAGTTCAAATCCAGCCTCAGACACTTAATACTTACTAGCTGTATGACTCTGGGCAAGTCACTTAGCCCTCATTGCCCTACCAAATATATATATATATATATATATATATATATGTATATATATATATATATATATATATATAAAACACCTGAAAGTATTGGTATAAGTGGATTTTTCCTTAAATTGATTTTTTAAAATCATTTATAATAAAACCACCAGCAAGCATTATTTGCAATGGAGATAAGCTGGAAGCCTTCCCAGTAAGATCAAGTGTGAAATAACGATGACCACTGTCACCAATATTATTCAATATTGTATTGGAAATCCTGGCAAGAGCGATAAGAGAAGAAAAAGAAATAGAAGGTATCAGCATAGGGCATGAGGTAATAAAATAATCTCTTTCTGCAGAGGATATGATGATATACTTGGAAAATCTCAAAGTTTCACCTACATAGTTAATTGAAATAATTAATAATTTTAGCAAAGTAGAAGGATATAAAGTAAATCCACATAAATCATCAGCATTACTATATGTAACAAACAAAACCCTTCAAGAAGAGATAGTAAAAGACATCCCACTTAAAATAACTCTAGACAGTATAAAATACTTGGGAGTACCCTTGCCAAAACAAACCCAGGAAACATATAAAGAAAATTATTTTTTAAAAAAACCCTCATTGCCCCACAAAAAAAACAAACAAACTATTTGGTACTGGCTAAGAAGTAGAAAAGTGGACCAATGGAACAGAGTAGACATACAATTAAGCAGCAAATAAGTAATCTGGGGTGGGGCAGGGTGGGGCGGGGCAATGGGGCTTAAGTGACTTGCCCAGGGTCACACAGCTAGTAAGAGTCAAGTGTCTGAGTCTGGATTTGAATTCAGGTCCTCCTAATCCAGGGCCAGTGCTTTATCCACTGTGCCACCTACCTGCCCCCAAGTATAGTAATCTTGCATTTGACAAGTGTAAAGACAAGATTTGGGGATAAGAATTTAGTATTTCGTAAACAAAAATTGTTGGAAAAACCAGAAAGCGGTATGGTAGAAATTGGGCATAAACCAATTTCTTATACCATTTACCAAGATAAGGCAAAAATGGATCCATGATCCAGATATAAAGAGAGATATTAGAAGAAAATTTGAAGAACATGGAATGTATTACTTTTCAGATTTATGGATAGGTGGATAATTTTTGAATAAACAAGAGAAATCAGAGTGAGATGTAAAAGGGATAATTTTTATTGCATTAAATTAAAAGGGTTTTGTACAAATAAAATAAATGTAGCCAAGATCAGAAGGAAAGCTGAAAATTGGGGTGGGGGTAGAAATTGTATATACAGTTTCTCAGATAAAGGTCTTATATCTCAAATACATCAAGAACTTTGTAAAATTTATAAGGATATAAGTCATTCCCCAATTGATACCCTTTGACCCAGCAATACCACTACTAGGTTTATTTCCAAAGATGATTACAGAAAAAGGAAAAGAACTTCTATGTTCTCTTTGTGATGGCAAAGAACTGGAAATTGTGGAGATGACTATCAATTGGGAAATGGCTGAACAAGTTATGGTATATGATTGTGATGGAATAGTATTGTACTATAAGAAATGATTAACTCAATCTTAGAAGAACATACAAAGATTGACATGAAATAATGAAGAACAAAATAAGCAGAACCAAGAAAACTGTATACAGTAACAGAAATATTGTTTTAAGAAGAACTTTGAGTGAATAACTATCATATGATTATAACTATATAACTATAGTTTATATAAGTATAAAGGATCTATGAAGGAAGGTGCTATCTGCATCCAGAAAAAGAAGTGAATAATAGAAATATGTATACAAGGATTTTACAGGCACACGCACATGGTGTTTGTGCATGTGTATGTGTGTGTGAGCGTCTAATGGTGGCCATCTCTAGGGTAGGGGGAGGTAGAGAGAAGGAAAAAAAAGGGAAAAAAGTAATTGACATGATAACTTGATTATATATTTTAAAGGAATAGCAAGTTGTACATCATAGATTGGCAGTTTTGTGTGCAATCGTCTTTTTATTATATCATGTTATAGAAATGCTTATTTTATTATGTAAATTTAAAAAAATAAAGAATTCATGAAAGAGACAAAACAAGAGGGTTTTTTCCCTTGAATATTATCCAGATAAGTTTTAATGAGCTGCTCTACAGTTTATTGCTGCTTCAGTGTGTGTGTGTGATAGAGACAGAGACAGAAAGGGAGAGAGAAACAGGGACAGAGAGACAGAGGAGGAGGAGGAGGAGGAGGAGAAGGGGAGAGAGAGAGAGAGAGACAGAGAGAGAGAGAGAGAGAGAGAGAGAGAGAGAGAGAGAGAGAGAGAGAGAGGAGAGAGAGGATTCATTATGGGACTTTTCTAGAAAACCCTTTCTAAATTGAATACTGCTTCTTTTTTGCAGTGGCCAAAGATTCCACTAGAACCAAGGCAGAGAAAACAGTCTTGACTGAATCGAGCTGGAAATCTCCTGTACTCTTTCCTCAGCAGGAAGGAAATGCATCAGGCTGATTGTGATTTGTAGCAGGCTTCACACAAAGTAAGCACTTAAGAAATGCTTGTTGCCTATTAACTGCCTTGCTCCACAATTGATTGATTGACCCCGAAAGACTCCCTGACAAACAAAACTCATTAAAAAGCAAAACTCCACTTTTCCCTTGGGAGGTTCCATAGCTGCCATTCATGAAATTCCTAACTTCCCAAAACCCATAGCTGCCCATGAGCCTAAGGACAAGATCTGGCTTCTGATAGCAACCACCACTTCCTACCTACGTGACCTTGGGTGAGTCCTATTCCTTTCCTCAAACTTCCATTTTCTCCTGAGCTTTGGGTCTAGACGAACCCTAAGGTCCTTTCCAGTTGACTGAGAAGTCCCTCCCAAAGGCAGGGACTGGTTTTTGTCTTTCTTTGCATCTTCAGTGATGCAGCACAATGCCTGGCACATAGGGACACTTCATGAATACTTCTTGACAGAGATTTTTGCAGTATGAAGAGACCAGGCACGCTTCTGGGAGGCTGGTTCTTCTTTCTTTGGTCCTCAGCCCTTACCCAGGAATGCTGGGATGATGTGCCTGGGCCCCCTAGGTCGGTGCAGTCTGGCCGCCCATGAACAATCCCCAGAAAGCATTAATGGAGAAGTGTGCTGATCCAAAGACCAAAGAAAACAACCCAGAACCCTCAGGAACAAAGAGAGACCCAGCAGGAAGTAGCCTTCTCTCATGGATCTCTGGGATATTCTCCTAAATGCCAGCTCCATCAGCTTCCTCAAAGGTGCTGTTCTCTTAGTCCCTGCATCTTGAGCTTCTGAGATCCTCAGAGCTTCTCATCCTGTCTCCCCTTTCCTATTCTCCTTACTGCCAAACTTGGGATGCCAAGCCCCCACTCATGTCCTCAGGCCCCTTTGCCTGAGATGTTGAGTGGGAAACAGATAGCTGTTCTCTGAGGCTGAGGAAGGAAAAAAGGGGGGTGTGGGGGAAGGCTGGGAAAATGGAGAATGTCCCAGGGGATCCTTCTTACAGGAGAAGGTCCTGGACCGTGGAACCCCACCCCCAGGCCCCTAATTCTCCAGACACAGTGAAGGGAAGGACATCAGAGTTTCGTACAGTCTTTATTTCTTGGCAGGAGTATTAAGTGTCTGCAGCTGTGGGTGGAGGGCTGAGGGTGCTCAGGGACCCAGGGAGCATGGGTCCCGCTGGCTGGCAATGATGGTGAGCATGGGAAGCAGGAAAGAGATGGGCATCTCCTGCCTGGCAATGATGCTGTGACATGGGTGGAGTTTGCAATGGGGTAGAGGTAATGAAGACAGGGATTCTGCTGCTACTGGGGTGCCAGGGTCAGCTGGGGAGGGGCAGTGGCCCCAGGGATGGTTTCTGGGCTGACAATCCCTCCCCCCCCCAGGAAGGGAGAGACAGGAGCCATTGGACAGGTTGTTATGCATAAGGGAAGAAGCTGGCTGCCCCTGATGAGGCAAATGAGCCTGCTGGGGCTGGATAAGAGCCAAGCAGCCCAGGCTTGGACCCAAACAGAGGCCGTTACCAGCAGAGGACCCCAGGGCAATATTTGTCAATGAGGCTCTGATAGTATGGTCGAAGCTTGGACACATCTGGCAGGTCTTCTGACTTGGTGTAGAGATCATACTTGCTGTAAGAGGGAGAAAGGGGGAGCAGTGGGCATGGGCATCTACCAGGAAGGGAATGAGTAGCCCTTGCCCCTCCCCTGCTCTGAGATCTCAGCTGTGGGGTCTAGTACCTCCCCTTACTTCTGCCCCATTTAGTCTAAGGCCCACTAAACTCTCCTAAGATGTTAATGTCTGATAATGGCTTCATGGGGCCTTCCCCCAATTTTTGTACTTCCCACATTCCTGGCACAGAATCCGGCTAAACCAGCACTCATTCTATGAGTGAATGGATGGATGGATGGATGAATGGATGGATGAATGAACAAACGAATGAACAATAGCAGGGGCCTTTGATGTCCCAACCCAGTTGCATGTGTCCCTGGGAAGGCTCTCAGACTGGGACAGGCAGAAGTGTCTTGGGAGTCTGAGGGGTACAGAGGAATTTGGGGTCAGTCTTCTCTAAGGAACACCCATACTCTGTGCCTCGGCTCCCTGCAGGCCTTTGGTCTCTCTCTCTCTCTTTCTCCTTTGCCTGCACTCTGCCAACTACTCGGGCCTGACCTGAACCTAGGAGAGAGGTCTTGGTGCTACCTAGCACCCAGGACATTGACCAGGGCAGCCAAAGAGACAAAGAGCAGATAAGTGCATCAAAGGGGGGATTCCAACCCAGGACCAGTGAGCAATCTTTTTTTGTGGGGCAATCAGGGTTAAGTGACTTGCCCAGGGTCACACAGCTAGTAAGTGTCAAGTGTCTAAGATTGGATTTGAACTCAGGTCTTCCTGAATCCAGGGCTGATGCTTTACCCACCGCGCCACCCAGGTGCCTCGGTGAGTAGTCTTTCTATCACACAGGCTGCCTACCTACTTGCTCACGATCCTACCATGTTTAAGTCTCTGGACGCCAAGGCCAGGCCTCTCCACCCTTCCACTAGACTGAAAACTCCCTGAAGAAAGAGCCTATGCCATTCCTCACAGCTCCATCTCCAACCTGCAGTGAGCCTTGTATACAGTCAGTACTTCGTACACAGAGGAGAGTGTCCTTCCTCAGTGGGTCCTGGGCTGGAGTAGGGGAAGGACAGGGTACAGAGCCAAGGATGGGCTCACCCCTTCCTGAGGACCACCCCAAATCTGGCCCAGACCACCCCCTGCTGCTCCTTCTGGCCTAAGGAAGGACAGGAGGCTCATCCCCCACATGCTGCCCTATGTGGGACAGCCAGGGTGTCTCCTGCACTCCTTGGGGGGCAGTACCAAGTCCCCTCCCCAGTCCTTACTTGAACTCTTGCACCCAAGGCAGCATGCTGAGGTCATGGGGGGTGCAGAGGTGCCGGTAGTCACCCCCAGTGTGCCAGGGATAGAAGGAGTGGAAGCGAATCATGTAGAAAGCCTAGACAGGGAGGAGGGAGGGAGGAAGGAATTAGGTCCCCCTAATTCATTTCCTCTCTAGCCCAGATCCTGGGCCCCAGGCTCCCAGCCACCCTGGGAAAGCCTGATTCTAACCATGCCCATGCCCCACCCCACCCTGCCCCCTACCCTCTGTGCCCCAGCATTTGCCAGGCTCCTGCTTGCCCCAATTCACCATCAGTCCTTCCCAAACTCCAGGCCTAGGTCTCCAGAGAGCCTGGGCCTAGCATGTCCCAGCCCCACAGGCCCAGGGACCCCCCCCTCTCAGAGATGATCAGTGGTCAGGGCCTAGCATCTGGCAGCTAGAGGCTGGGAGTTGGACACTTTGACCCCACTCACCTCCTGAGGCAGAGAGAATTTGTTGAACTTCATCATCTGATACATGTACTCTGCATAAAGAGGGATGGTCCCAGGCCAGGTCACCACCCCTCAGAGCCTCGAATACCCCACCCAACAGCCATCACCCCAGAGATGCCACAAGGTTCTGCTCTACAGACCCTGTAGCCCCTCTCCCCAGGAGCCCCCAGACAGTAGGCCTGGCCCTGGCTTACAAAAGGGGAGTTGGGTGCATTGTTTTCCCTTTGGGACTCCCCACCGGCTCCCATGTGATTAGGGGGAGGGAGGAGTCTTTGGGGAGGCAGTGAATGGTAAGGGGAAAGGTCTCACCATCATGGCCCCAGGACATCAGGACATTTTCCAGGCCACAGTTGGGCTCATACATCCCATACTCAGTGCTGGAAAGAATAAAGACTGTGAGAGCCGTTGGCAAAGACCTGAGGGAAGGGGGTGTCTAAAGGGGTCTGGGTGGGGAGATTTGGGGAAGGGGTTTTCTGGAAGAAGCAGGAGAAGAATCCTACAACCTTGGAATGGGAAAGGACCATAGAGAGAGAAATGGGGCAGGGCTGGGTAGAGCTCATGGGTGTCTCTAATCACTAAGTGATATAAGCCCAAGGTTCTGACGCACGTGCGTGCGTGCGTGCGTGTGTGTGTGTGTGTGTGTGTGTGTGTGTGTGTTTGTGTGTGAGCTGGGGAATTAGGGGGGGATTCTGCCCATGAGATTTCTGCTGGGGGAAGCTCTGACAGAAAGATCTCTAGGAGGGCCTGTACAAGAGATCTCTGGGCTGGGGGCAGGAAGGGATGTCCCTGGGCAAGGGGCTTATCTCAAAGAGGAGATCTCTGGGCTGGAGAAGGGGGGGGATCACCAGTATCGAGGGTCCTTGGTGTCAGGATTGTCTTGAAAAGTCGAATCACAAAAGACAATAGATTTTTGGGGGCGGCAGCCAACGGGGAAGGTGTCTCCAACGACTGCCCACTGGATGTGGGAGGCAGCAGAGTCAGGGACTTGTGGCCACAGGCCATGGGACCCTGAACCACCCCTCAAAATGTATCAGAGCCAAGAGCTCACAGCCCAGGGCAGAGAGTCTAGGACCCTTGGAACCTCAAGCCCGTGGCTCGAAACCCAACCAAGGGGCCAGTGGCCAAAGCTCAGCATAGAACCCCATCCTAGCCTAGAGCCCAGAACCTAGAACCCAGAGCCCACAACCAGTCCAGCTTCTAATCCCAAACCTAGGACCTACAAACCACTGGTCAGAACCCAGAGCCCAGAAGGCAGGGGCTGGGCTGACCTCAGCCATCTTTGTTATCTCTTCTTACCTGAGGCTCCCCAGCCATGACAAGGATCTTCCCCAGATCATGCAGCAACCCCACGAGGTGGAACCAGTCTAGGGAGGAAAGACAAGGAGAGGAGCTGAGGCAGGAGACCACTGAGGAGCTGGGGAAAGGGAGAGGGGATAACTGCCACGGCAGCTCTTGGCCTGGGAGGGCAGGAGGGGCTTTGGGATCCCCACTTGGACATCCCTAGAACCTCCTCAGCACCGCACGGCAAGGGCTCTGCAGAAACGCTAGTCAAAGGAGTCGTTCCCGTTCTACAAAGGAGGAAGCAGGTGCTCCAACCCACCAAGCATTTGTCTGGGATCTCCTCGGAGGAGCTCAAGGCTGAGTACCAGAGATACAAAGGGAAGAGCCCTGCCCTCCAAGAGCTTACATTCTCCTGGCAGAGGAGCTTCCTATACAGAGCTAAGGAGATACAGGGCAGTTGGAGGAGGGAAGGAGATGAGGGAAGCCTCCCCACAGGAAGCTGTACCTGAGGAGAGGTCTGAGGGGGCAGTTAGGGGGCACCACAGTGCACAGAACGCAGAGCCTGAGGTCAGGAAGACTCATCTTCCTGAGTTCAAATCCAGCCTCAGACACTGTGTGACCCTGGGCAAGTCACTTAGCCTTGTGTGCCTCAGCTTTCTCATCTGTCAAATGAGCTGGGGAAGGAAAGGTCAAAGTGCCCCAAGAAAAGCCCAAATGGGGTCACAGGGTCAGACCCGATTGAAACGACTAAACAATAGCAACGATGGATTTTGAAAGGCAGAAGAGAGGAGGGTTAGGGGATGACAAGAATGGGGGACAGCTTTGCCAAATGAAGGGAACAGCAAGAAAGTCGATGTGGTCACAGCAGAGAGTGTGTAGAGGAGCAGAACTTGGATTGCCTGGGAAGGCCGACTGGGGCCGAGTCTGAGGCCAGAAGAAACATTCCGCTGGGTGTCCACCCTCCTGCTCCACCCAGGGACAGACAGAGAGCCCCGCGCTGGGACTCAGGAGGCCTGGATTCAGGGCCTGATTTCCCCCTGGACTTCCTGTTTCCCACCTGTACAGGAGATATTGGACCCCCTGAGCCCTCTCTATGGTCCCTTCCCATTCCAGGATTCTAGGATTCTCCTCCTCCTCCTCCTCCTTCATAAAGAAAACCCTCATCTATGTAACACTGGCTTCCAGAGCCCCTCCCATGGAGATTAGGGACACTCTTACTATCTCTTCAGAAGAGGAAGAAGGGCTTACTTGTCAGTAATGAGGCTATGTGAGGTACAGAAAGCACTAAAAGCTTTTTTGAGAGACTGAGTTAACTGTCAAGGAAAAATCTGCCGAGAATTGTGCAGGGCTCTAGGGGGATTCAGAGGAAGGCAAGAGCACTCCCGTTAGGCTGCAATCAGGGAAGGCTTCATGTAAGAGGTAAGCCCAGAACCAGAGATTCAGAATCATGGAACCTCAGGACTGGAGGAGGCCACAGCCACATGTAGTCTGACTTCTAATTGGGCAGAAATCCTTTCTACCACATCCTGGAGTTGTCGTCTTCCAGCCTTTCCAAAACTTCCAGGGGAAGACCCCTCATCCCCGTCCCCTTCCCTGCCTGTGCCCCAGAGCGGCCCATTCTCTCTGGAGATGCTCTGGTTGTTGGAAAGCATCTCCTGCCCCAAGCCTGGTCTGCTCTCTCTCTGTAATGCTCCCAGGCTGTTCCTGCTCCTGCTCCCTGGGGCCAAGCAGATAGAGAGGAAGCCCTCCCCCACAGATGGCTCCCCAGATATCTGGAGCCAGCCGCTGCACCCTCCCTTTCCTTCCCAGGCTCCATCAGTACGTCCTCGATCAATCTCCTGATGTCCAGACCCCTCGCTATTTTCTGTATTCACCACAGAAGCAAGGCAGGAAGAGTGTTGGAGCTGGGCCAGGAGAGATCTGGGGAGGAAGCCCATTTCTCACAATGACTGACTATGTGTGAGCCAGGACAGCTCACTTAACTCCTCAAAGCCTCAGTTCCCTTGTTTGTAAAATGGGGGAAATGACCCCTGCATTCTCTCCCTGGTCTGTGGAAAGGGCTTTGTAAGGCTTATAGCAATAGACAAATGCCAGCTCCCCTGGAGTCCCCTTCCTAAATTACTTCACATATAGTCCTTCCACCTAGTACTGATCTCCATACCTGGGAAGGAAGAGGGGAATTGGAGTAATTCTCAAGGATCTATGTTCCTGGAGGGTCGAATATACTTCCTTGCTGGTACTCGATTCCCAGTACCCTGCACTTAATTCATGTTAGTTAAGTGAAAAAAAAGAATATCGAGCCCAGACCTGGACTCATAAATGTGGGGCTGCACCCTCTGACAAGGGTTGTCTGACAAGGACAGATCATCGACTCACTTACTCTGGACCCAGTGCCCCTGACAAGACATAACCACTCTTTGCCAATGCTTCAGTATTAACTGGCAGAAGGCTGGTCTTCCCTCCCCAGCTCTATCACTCTGAGACCACATGTGGAGAACCTTCTCTCCTCCTGTTCAGGACCCTGGCACCTATAGCAGGTGCAGTAGCAGGATAACCTGCTTCCTCAAGTCCAGGGGCTTAGAACAAGCCAGGTTCAGGCCTCTGGTTTACCATGGATGTCGGGGAAACTTTCAAACACCCAAGCGGAATGGGCACCTCGGGAGGTAGTGAGCTTCCTATCACTGGATAGCTCATGCAGAGGCTGAATGACTGTTTGTAGGGTGTGCTACAGAGGGAATTACTGATTAGGCAGGGAATCTGCATTCCTCTCTACCTCTGGGTTTCTCTGATTCTGCAAATGAAGGCAGTGGGGCAATAATAAAATCAATTACCAATAAGCTCCACCTGAGCAATAACTCACCAAACACCAACCATCAAGGACTAATAGTGACTGCTTTTCCCAACTGAATTATGTTGGAAATAATCATCAGAACAATGGAATATTAATCACAATCCCATGAAATGGTGATTTTCACGTGAAAGAATGAATGAGCAGGTGGAGAGATTCATGTTGAGAATGACCCACAGTGAGCTGGTGCCTTGAGGGGAAAGGATTCCATGAACTTCCCCCTTCATTCTCTGGCCACAGGGAGCTGGCCTGGTCCTAGATTTGGGGGGTAGAGAGCCCTGACTCACTCCATCCCGTGGTCTTGGGTTTTGACCTCTCCCATCCTGTCTTTCTGGGACTGGACCAGATTCCTTCCTCCCTTCCTCCTATCAAGGTGGCTACAATTTTAATCCCCACCTGTACCAAACTACTGGACACCCCTGGAGAGAAGGACTCTCTCTTCTTGTCCTGAACCTTGGGAATCCCTGACTCCTGCCCTCCATGACCCTTGGCTATTAACTAGCCTGCCAGGCTCTCATCATCCCTTATTCCCGAATTTCCTGGCTCAGGTTAGGAGGGGACCGTCTCTACATGAGAGCCCATGACCTCTGATCTCCTCAGCCCAAGAAGGGGGCTGAAACAGGGCTTCAGTACAAAACAAGAGCAGCTAAAATGAAGGGCCTCTCCCCATCTGTCTCTGGGATGGCATAAGGAGAGGGCTGAGAGAGGGCCCCTCAGTGAGATGAGGTCAAGAGCAAGGGATCCCTGGGATCAAGGGAAGCAGGAGATACCCTTGTCAGGATGAGCCTTCCGGATGCCCTCGGCCGTCTGAAACGCATGGAATGAGTTGGGAAAGTCCACATCTGGGTCAGACTCATCCACCAGCCCATCCAGCAGATCCACAGCCTCCATCACAGTCATCTTTTTGTAGGAGAATCCACCAAACTCTGTGTGCTAGAGACAAGAACCAAACACCGTGAACAAGGCTCCATTATCCGCTGAAATTGGATCCAATGACCCCAAGGAAACTGACTCTATAACTCCCAGGTGTCTGGGTCACAGAACCATCATCCACAGGAAATGCCCCATCACCAAAGACATGAATCCATCTCCAAGGACAGGGGCCCACCATTGTTGACACATCTGTCACCCCAAGGCAAAGGACCCTTCTCGCATCTCACCTTCCTCCTGACAAAGTCCACAGTTTGGTGGGTGTGCATGAGCTTGTAGGTGTTGAAGACTCGATCCAGGAGGGGTCCTGACTGCAAGTGCCAGTCACATTAGACTCTAGCTCTTCCCCCTCCCCTCCCACTGTATCTGACCCCCCTCATCCCTGGCCCTCTGACCCTCTCTCTTCTACCCCTTGGCCTCCCTGCCCCCCAACCCTTCCTTCTTCACTGCCACTGAAGTTGTTCTCCCCAGCATGGCAGTGGAGGGACAGGGACAGGGACAGGGAGTGTTACCAGGGCCAAGCTAGCAGCTCTTACAGTGTAGTTTCGGAAGTCCTCTTTGTTTTTGCCCCCATCGGGCCGGTAAATTTGAGAAGGGTCTGGACCCTATGGGGGAAAGGGGAAAAAAAGAGATGAGCTCAGTCAGAAGGCTACTCTTCTATCTGGGAAGGATTCAGGAAGGGAAGGAGAGGAGTGAGGGACCCCACAGCTCAGAGGCATCAGTGGATGTAGCTTATTCCAGAATATCACTAGTAGAGAGGGGAAAAAAAAGATGCAGTAACCCTGGGAGATCTGGGACCAAGGACCTAGAAATGATCAGCCTTGGAAAACAGACACACTCAAGCGTGGTCCCCCCAGTCCAGCTTACTTCACAGACCTACTCAGTCACCTGCATACATGCACACTGTCTGCCTGGACCAGGAGGTGGGGGTGGGGATTCCTGGGAGGCAAGGTACAGTGCAGAGAGCTCTCCCACTGTAGATAATAGAGAGGCACATCCCTGCCTCGGGGCTTAGAGGAAACAAGAAAAGGCTACTTCCCTTCAGAGGAGCCCTACAACCAATGGGCGGGGAGCTCCCCTCAGTCCCTGTTTTTTCAACCAGGCCTCTGTTCTCCACCCCAGCCTCTTTTCTCTCCCCCATTTGTCCCTTACCAGCCTAGTTGGGTGGACCTTTGGGCCCCTGTATGAGACTGGGGGTAGAGAGTGGACCCAGGGCCCCAAACCACACTTCCTAAAGCGTACATCCAGCCCCTCCCTTCCCACAAAGTTTTGGAAGCAGACCGTGAGGGTAAGAGGGCACCCATAGCTTGGAATCCCAAAGTAGCCTAGCAGCTGAGGAGGTACCCGAGAGTTCACGGCCCTGGAGCAGCCTAGAAAGGAGGCTGAGGGCCTTGGACCAGCCTAGAGAAGGAGGACAGCCCAGAAGCATTTTGGAAGACATCAAGAGAGAAGACACTCACCACAAGAACCTTCATCTTGACCACAGGCCTACTGGTGAACAGGGTAGGAAGAAGGCGTACGGTGTGTCACCTGTGGCTTGTGTCTGGTCTGTTCGAGCCCAGGGGGTTCTTATATATGGTCTTAGGGTACATAAACATCAGTGGGAGTGACCAGATCTAACCCAAGCTATTTGGCCGGGGCCAGGAGGTAATCAGTGACCATTTAACCTGCTGACCTTGGCCTGCTCACCATTAGTTAATATGTCAGTCTATCCCCTTCCTCCTTTCCTGGAGGGAACACTCTGACCTCTACCTAACAAACAACACCTTTGGAGAGAGAGCACCATGAGGCTGGGCTGGGCTGGGCTGGTGTTATGGGCCCATAGCACCCCAGAAGTTCTCTGGGGTACATCAAGGAACCTTCTCCTTGAGAAACTAAATCTGAGGACAGATAATGCCTAGAGAGATAAGTGTAGATAAGATCAAACTGAGCTAGCCCTGGGACCATCACCCTTCATTCTAGTCTCCCTCAACCCTGGGGAGATAAGATTAGGTATGACTGCTGCCTTTGTGTCCTGAGGAGAAAGATGGCTTGAGAGATTTGCAGCTACCCCTCACCCAACTCCTCCAGCCACCACCAGTGGTGGATGGTCCTCCCTCACTAAGGGAACTTTCCACAGTCATCTGATCACCTCATCGGACCACCATCAGTCCTCTATAAAAATATATACCTGTCTCCTGCTTGAGGAGATTGGTATCTCAGAGCCACGTTCTGTGCCATGCCTTTCTCCCCATGAGAAGTCCAAGGATTTCTTTCATGGTTTTCCTTCCCTTGCCTTGCCCCTGAATAAACTACTATCTTATTCTAATTGCTTTTGTGTGCAAGAGGGTGTAATTCTTTAAAGAGGAATTCATAAGGACCCCAAACCCCAAACCCCTATCCCTACCCAAACTCCCTACCCCATTTTCCCCATGACAATGGGCTGGGCTAGGCTGGGATGGGATGGGAGAGGAATGGGTTCCCAAGGAGAAGAAGACAGGCCAGCAAAATAACCAAAGATGCCTAAAAGAAAGAGGTGGGTCACTAAAGACTGTTGGAAATCCTACTTGGGAACTTGAACCACTTCTCCCAGTCAGGTATGTCATGATGGCCAAGCAGGGCAGAGGAGCATCATATCTTAAGGGAAAATTAGAGAGACAACCATAAATAAAACCAGCATCATTGAGGCCCCTGCAGATCTCTGACCAGGTGCCATGATTCTGGGAGGGCTACCAACAAGAATGACAAAGGACCGAAGAGGTATCTCACTTGTGGCAAGCAGGAAGGAGGGCAAGAGGAACTCTGGAGTGACCTGGCTAAAAGAAAAACACTCTACTCTGTGTTTTAACCCAAATCTATCAGAGACAATGTATGGATATACAAGCATTTTTATCTTTTTCTTTTTTTCTTTTCTTCTTTGTTTGTGGGACAATGAGGGTTAAGTGACTTTCCTAGAGTCACACAGCTAGTAAGTGTCAAGTGTTTGAGGATGGATTTGAACTCAGGTCCTCCTGAATCCAGGGCCAGTGCTTTATCCACTGTACCATCTAGCGGCCCCTATACAAGCATTTTTGCCTAGACAAAGGTTCAGAGTGCCCTCTGCCAATAGAATATCTTTACACTCCAAGCAATTGCCACCTTACATTTTATAGTCATCTCAAAACAAAAGGTGAAATTCAACAGTAAAGCAAAAAGACAACCAAGTGTAAGTTTAGGATTTTTGATTTGGGGAGGTAGTATGGTACAGTGGGCAGAGCCATGGGATCTGAGTTCAAATCCCAGTCCTGCCGCTTACTACCTATATGACCTGGTGGAAAATTATTAAACATTTCAGAACCTCTATTTCCTCCTCTGTGTCCTATATTCAATTGTCTGATTCAAGTGAGGACAAGATACTGTCTTAGCATATGTCTAAGGTCTCTTACAGGTCTCGATCCAGGAATACTTTGCTACATTTACCAAACAGAGCAATTGTCACATTAACATCAGAAACTTGGGGAAATCTTTCTCTGAAACCAGTCACTCCCTCTTAAACCACTTTACTGAAGGATTCCCCTTTCAGGCTGGTCAAATGTGAACAAAGGATCACCTCTCTCAATTGGTTTAGAAAAGAAGACGTTCCTACTTTGAGTTTGGTCACCATCTATAAGACCAGTCATTAAAAAGAGCTCCCTTTCTCTTCTTCCTCCTCAGCTCATCACTCAGATGCTTTCTATTACTATCTCCCCCTTCAGCTGTCTCGCATGAAGCGTTGGCTCTTCTGGCCAAGGCAAACCCCTCTATGTGCACAAGTGATCCCATTCCATCCATTTTCTCCAGCAGATTTCTCCCTCTGTTGATTGTAGCATCTCTCAAATAGATCTTCTCTCACTAAACTTCAATTTTTCTCTACCTTTCAGCTGCTTTCCTTCTGCCTATAAACATGTTTATGTCTCTCATCCTCAAAAAACCCTCACTTGATCCATTCATTCCCACTGACTATTGTCCCATATCTCTCCTCCCTTTCAGGACAGAAGATGTCTATGTACAATGGGTTTTGCCACTACTTTTCTCTCAATCTCTTCTTAATGCTCTGCATAGAGTTAAATCTGGCTTTCAACCTCATCCAACTGAAACTGCTCTTTCCAAAGTTACAAATGATCTCTCTCTCTCTGAGGCAGTTGGGGTTAAGTGACTTGCCCAGGGTCACACAGCTAGTAAGTGTTAAGTGTCTGAGGCTGGATTTGAACTCAGGTCCTCCTGACTCCGGGGCCGGTACTCTATCCACTGCGCCACCTAGCTGCCCCTCAAATGATCTCTTAATCACCAAATCCAATGGTCTCTTCTCAATCCACAATCTTCCTGACTTTCCTGTAGCCTTTGACACTGCTAATCACCCTCTTTTCCTTAACACTCTCTTCTCTGACACTGCTTTCTCTTGGTTCTCTTAATTATCTCACTTCCTTGTCTCCTTTGTAGGATCCTCACCCAAAGGCTCCATCCTAGGCCCTTTTCTCTTCTCCCTCTATACTCTTTCATTTAAGAATCTCATGGTGTACCATAGATTCAGATTATCTCTAGGCCGTGATTCTTAGATCTTATCCAGCCATATCCAACCTCTCTGCTGATCTCCAGATGCCTTTCAGACATGGGTTTTTTTGTTTGTTTTTTTGGTGAGGCAATTGGGGTTAAGTGACTTGCCCAGGGTCACACAGCTAGTAAGTGTCAAGTGTCTGAGGTCAGATTTGAACTCAGGTCCTCCTGACTCCAGGGCCGGTGTTATCCACTGCACCATCTAGTTGCCCCTCATCTTTCAGACATCTTAAACCCAAACATGTCCCAAACTGAACTTGTCTTCTTTCTTCCAACACCCTCTCCTCTCCCTAACTCCCCTATTACTGTCAAGGGTACCACCATCCTCCCAGGTCCCTGGGCATCATCTTCAACTCCACTCACCTGCTATATCCAATCAGTTGCCAAGGCCTGTTGATCTTACCTTTGTGACATCTCTCAAATACACCTCCTTCCCTCTGACACTGTCACCACCCTGGTGCAGGCCCTCATCTCCTCATGCTTAGACTATTGCAATAGCCAGTACTTGATCTCCCTGTCACAAGTTCCACTCAGATGGCAAAGCGATCTTAAATGAGCTCAGGTCTGACCACTCCCACCTTCTCAATAAACAGTGGCTCCCTGTTCCCTCCAGGATCAAATATGGAACCCTCTGTTCAGCCCTACAAAGCCCCTTCCTACTTTTGCAGTCTCCTTGAAGGAGAGCTTCCGACTCCCACTTCTGTGCATTTTCACTGGTTGTCCCCTATGTTTGAAGTGCTCCCCCTCATCTCTGCCTCCCAGCTCCCTTCGAATCTCACCCCAAATCCCACCTTCTTCTAGAAGCTTTTCCAGGTCCCCCTAATGCCAGTGTCTTTCCTCTGAGATGACCTCCAACTTACTGAATGCATAGTTGTTTGCGTGTTGTCTCTCCCATGGAAATGGCTGTTCTTTGAGGTCAGGGGCTAATCTGCCTTTCTTTGTAAGCCCCTGTACAGTGTGCCTCACATACAGCAAGCACTTAATAAATGATTGCTGACTGTTGACTGACCTAGCGATTGTAGGCTCTTAGCCAGGGAGAGAATATAACTAATGAGAGACAAAACTAAGTTTGTCTGAGTCTTGTTTATCCGATCAAGGGAACTTCATACTGAAAAGTGGAGAGGGAAGAGAAACACTGTCCACATTTAGTGGCTAAGTCAGATTTCCTAGAGAAGACTACTATTCAACAGGGAGGTAGAAAGGAACACACACACACACACACAATATGTGTGTGTGTGTGTGTGTGTGTGTGTAACAAGGGCCTCCATGTGGCTTATCCAGAATAATCATGACAGTAACACTTTGTGTGCACGATGACATCAAGTTAGGTGGTTCCAGTGGGCAACACGTGAAACAATGTTTTCACCTTGAGGAACCTTTTTTTCCCAATTTTATCCAAATGCCATTTGGAATCAGTGAGTTATAAACTTTTCATTCTGCACTGGGGAAATGTAGAAACAGAAGGCTTTGGTTTGGTTTTGAATCTGGAGGTCAAATTGAAACATAGGATAAAGGGGATGCTAACAAATACTTTGTTCTCCTTCAGGCAAGATTCATCAAGGCTTAAGAAAACAGAAAGCAATGTTTAGCTCAAGGCTAGGCACAGGTTTATTGCTTGATTTTGAAAATAGTTAACATGTACACAATCCTTGTTTCTTCATACACATTCAGAACTGCAAAATGGATCATAATATCTTTGGAGAGTATCCTAAAAACACCCCCAATGATACAGTATTGACAAAACACATGCAGGTGACCAAGCACCCCATCTAAGGCCAATACTGAAAGATGAACAGTTCTTATTTAAGAAAAAAAAAAAAAGAAAGAAAAAGATTGAGAGCCACTCTCAAAACACATGATAATCAGGTTAAAAATTTACAGAAATACTCTTGGAACAAGAGGCAGCTAAGGGGTGGAATGGATAGTGTTAGGACTGGAGTCAGGAAGACCTGAGTTCAAATTTGGACCTAGACATTTACTAGCTGCATGATCCTGGGTAAGTCATTTTAACCTTTGTTTGCCTTGGGGTTTTTTGCTGTTATTGTTCAGTTGTTTTAGTTGTGTCCAACTTTTCATGACCCCATTTGGGGTTTTCTTGGGAAAGATACTGGAGTGGTTTGCCATTTCTTTCTCCAGACCATTTTACAGATGAGGAAACTGAGGCAAACAGGATTAAGTGACTTGCCCAGGATCACACTTGCCCTAGGGTCCTCACCTGTAAACGAGGCTAACAATAGAACCTAGCACTATTTGTAAAGAGCTCTATCAATGTGAGCCGTAATAATAGATATCATTATTATTAGATGCCACTTCACCCAATAGGACAAAAGCTAGCCACAAATACATTTTATTGGATTAGTCAAATGTTACTAAACTTGGTTTACCTCTGAACTCAGCCTTGTGGTTGTCTGTCCTTCATTCTTGAAGAGGACCACGACATTGGGGTGATGCTATGACTTGCACTGAATCTGGATTTAAGTGAGGGAGGGCTGTGTGAGGTCACCAGCCTCACTCTCTGCTCCAGAGCCATCTGGGTCCAGCGGCAAGGTATACATCAGGATGACTGGAGATGGACCCAGATATTTAAAGCAATTGGGGTTAAGTGACTTGTCCAGGGTCACACAGCTAGTAAGTGTCTGAGGTGAATCCTTCTGACTCCAGGGTCAGTGTTTTATCCACTGCACCACCTAGTTGCCCTGGACTCAGTCTACAAAATGGCAGAGCTCCAAGAGTGGAATCAGTGGGCCTTCTGTGGGCAGGAGCTCATCCTATGATATGTTAGCAAAGAAATGTCAGGCTCCTGGTGGTATTGCCAGGATCTGCATCTAGAAATGCAGGGGTTGGGGAAGCTAGGTGGCACAGTGGATAGAGCACCAGCCCTGGATTGAGGAGGACCTGAGTTCAAATCCGGACTCAGACACTTAACACTTACTAGCTGTGTGACCCTGGGCAAGTCACTTAACCCCAATTGCCTCACCCAAAAAGAATAAAAAAGAAATGGAGGGGTTTGTGGCAGTGATTTGGAAATTACAGGTAAGTTAGCCTTTAGAGGACTAGCTTTGGAGACCAGCAATCGATCACCAAGCATTTTATTAAGCACTTATATGTTCCGCATGGGACTAGACCCTGGTAACATGAATATTCATCTCTCCAGCTTTAGCTCCTGAATTAGGGCTTTGTGCCAGGGCCAGGGGCCACCCTATGGTAAGCTCCCAGGAAGGGGGGGGTCAACTTTGTTCAGTCTTGCCCTTCCTGCCTGGAATTCCTGACCTTCCCTTAACCTCCTGGGATTAAATCCCCTGGATCTTGAAGGTTTAGAAAACTGGATCTTCAGGGCCCTCTCTCTGGCCCTGGACTGTCTAGGTCTGAGTGCTTCAGTGCTTCCAAAAATCCTGCCTTGGGGCTTTTCCAGAGAAACCCTTCATTCTTGCTGCCTCAGAACCAAGAGATTTACAGATTCCGGGTAGCTCTTCTCTGGGCTGGCCAGTGGGCAAGGGGCCCCCCTTTCCTATCACTCATAGGTGTCTGGAGTGAACATGGACAAGCAGTGAGGTCTGTCACCCCCTTGGGAAGCCATCCTGGTGGGAAGTCCTGGGGGAAAATCGGATGAAACAAGCCCTACCTGCAAAGCCTTCTGCTGCAATGGGAAAGACAACCAGGGCATACATAAGTATATACAGACTAACCCTAAATATAAGTTACATGTGTGTGGTGAGTATCTAAATATAGACACAGCTCAGCTCTCATGTGGCATGGAGCGATATCTGATCTAAGGTCTATCCCAGCCTGTCTCCAAGAGCAAGCTGCATTTTCTATCTTTGTAGGCACTAGGAGGAGGTCCCTTGCTCCTGTGCTCCCCTATCTTCAAGAGGGCCATCGGGCTAGAATTACATCTGGCTACCACATCTCAAGTACAGGTAGTCCAAGGTTATAAGATAACAACAACAGCAACAGCATTGATATTGCACCTACCATGTGCCAGGCATTGTGCTAAGCACCTTACAAACATTAAATTGTTTTATCTTCACAAAAACCCTGTGAGATAGGTGTTATTATTATCCCCATTTGAGAGATAGGGAAACTGAGGTAGACAAAAGTTAAGTGGCTTGGCCAAGGTCATGCATCTAAGGCGTTCAGAATAAAAGGCATATGGGGGGAATGGCGAAGCAACATAATAAAATATCACTGTGAGATGTGATGGGAAATGTAACCAACATGGAGAAATATGGGAAGGCCTACATGAAAGGATGCAGAATGAAGTGAGAAGAGAGCCAAGATAACAGGAAACACGTTGACTCCAACAATGAAAATGGAAAGAATGATCACCACAAAATGATTTAAAATAAATGTTGCAAAATTACAGAGAATAATGTTGGCCCCAGAGAAGAGATCATGAGAGGACTCCTCCTTTGCAGGAGGGGGTTGTGGAGCACTAGGGGGAGGGGAGAAAGGGTGGTGTCCCAAGGATGCGGAACATTGCGTTTCTCAGATTTCTTCCATGTGTTGGTGCTTCTGCTGACTTTTAAAATTCTTTTTTCTTTAAAAAAATGTCCTTTGTGATTAAGGGATGGCTCTCTGAGATGGAGAAGAAGAGGGAAGCAGGGGAAAGCTAGGTATTGAAAAACAGAAGATAGTAATAAAAATCTATTCTGAAAAAAGAAAAAAAGGTACTTTTCCTGATCCCCTGGGGAGAATAATACTGGACTGATCTCCCACCAAACACTCGTTACCCAACAGACCTTCAGAAATAGTTGATAACCCTCTATCAAAGTAAGCAGTAACCAGAAATCAGATTAGGGCTGACAATGGAATACACTGAGCAAATGAGCTCTTCATTTGGGGATTAAGATAACACCTCACAGCAACCAAGGAGGAAAATAAGGGGTGGAGGGGGAGCTCCCTCGTAAAGGTCTGTAGGGTTGCAAGCACAGGGAGTCACACCCTCTTACACCTACTCAGTGAATCATGGTCATAGGTTGTCCTTCTGGGCAGCCCCTAATCCTAGAGGATATTACATAAGAAGAATAAATACAGATAACAACCGGAGAGATCAGTTGAGATTGTGCGAGGAAATGTGTAGTAGAAACCACAGCGCATCACTACAGGCTACAAAAATTTAGTACCCGTGAAATACCTCCCAAGATAGAATGTGGTAACTATTGGAAGCTTACTATCTTTCATAAACAAATGACAAAATCCTGTGTCACAAATACAAACTGCAAAGTATTCTTGAGAATTCAACAAATAAACTATATTAGAACCAAAGCATTATCAGCGTCAATCAACAAGCATTCATTCAGCACTTCCTGTCTGCCTCGTCCCAGTGCAAAGCACTGAGAATACAAAGAAAAGCAAACATAGTCTCTGCCCCTCAAGAAGCCCACATTCTAATGTGGGAAACAACACGTGAGTAACTAAGTACATATAAGATATGCGTGTGTGTAACTTGTTATGGAGAGACACAGAGGCAGGGAGAAGATAAAGGCAATCTGTAAGGGAAATATATTACCATTGTGGGGAACCAGGAAAGCCTGGAAGAAGGTACAATTTGAGCTGAGTCTTGAAGGAAATCTTGGAAACAGGTGATAGGGTAGAGAATTCCATACATGGAGGCCAGCCAGGGCAAAGGCATAGAGTCATGCTTGCAGCTGGATTGTACAGTGACTGAAGTGAGGGAATGTGTTCAAAGACTGGCAACAGGGAAAGGGACCAGGTTATGAAGATTTTGGTCTTTAAATGCCAAATAAAGAAGCCTGTCTTTGATTCTGCAGGGAATAGGGAGCCATGGGAGCTCACTGAGCAGGGGGAGTGAAATAATCAGACCTGAAATTTAGAAAGCTCAGCTTGGCAGTTGAGTGAAGTTTGTACTGGAATGAGAAGAGATCTGAGTTAGGGGGAACTGAGGTAGAAGGCTGGTGCAATAGTCCAGGTGAAAGGTGATGAGGGCTGGAACTAAGCATTACTGGCTGTGTGAATGGAAAGAAGGGGCCATATTTGAGAGGTGTTATGATGTGGTAGAAATGATATAATTTGGCAATGAATTGGGCCTTTGGAGTGAGTGAAAATCAGGAGTTGAGAATAACATGGAGTTTGCAGATCTGGCCGACTGAAGGGATGGTGGTGCTCTCAATATTAATAGGAAAGTTAGAAAGATAGGAATATTTGGGAGAAAAGATCATAATTCAACTCTGTATATGTTGGATTTGAGGTGCCTACCAGATTTCCTGTCTGAGGTGGCCAAGAGTCGGTTGGAGATCTGTGACTACAACTTGTCAGCAAGACTGGGGCTCAATATATAGATCTGGGAATCATCTACATAGAGGGGATCATTGAACTCAAGAGAGCTGGTGACATGACCAAAGGAGCAGAGGAGGGAGGGCAGAGGCCCCAAAGGACAGAGCTGTTGTCCACAATTCCCCTAACATAACATGAATTTAATGTTTAGTTAATGATTTAATTTAATTGAACACAATTTAATGATAATATTTTAATGGATGTTACCATACAGAACAACCCTAAAGTCCAAAGTACGTGGAATGAAAAACTTTCCAAATATAGAGAACTAGCAGAAGCAACCCAAACCCTGCAGAGACAGGATGCGGCACCTATCACCTCCACCAGCCGGCCCACCACTGGGTTTATCTAGAGGAAGTCTTCAGTGAGCTTACAGAAGACAAGTTTACACTCCAACATTTTATTCAATTACAAAAGCAGACATTAATGGTGTCAGAAGTGAGATTAATGTCCACAGGGTGGAACCAGCCTCTAACTTGTGAATGGCTGGAGCCAAACAGAGCAGGCTAGAGATGGGTGAGTCAGGAATTCAAAAGAAATTTTATGTTATTCTTTTGTGTTTTTTTTTTGGTGTTTTTTTTTTGCTGGGCAATTGGGGTTAAGTGACTTGCCCAGGGTCACACAGCTAGTAAATGTCAAGTTTCTGAGGCTGGATTTGAACTCAGGTCCTCCTGAATCCAGGGCCGGTGCTTTATCCACTGCGCCACCTAGCTGCCCCGAATTCTGTTTTGGATATGTTGAATTTGAGATGTCTACAAGACATCCCGTTTCAGATGCTGAGTTATCCCCCTAGATTTGAAAAGAGTAGATTTCAGAAAGATTCAGTAGGATCCTACCCCAGAGAATTCTACAGAAATCATTCAGGAGGGATAGGAAGCTCTCAAGAAGGAAGTTGTTGATAAACAAGGACAACAAATTTGGGCAGCCAGGAAGGAAGGAGTTCTGCGAAGAGGCCATCGTGAATTCAAGGGAGCTCAACAACCAACTTTCAGTTTTCCCAATAACATGTCCCAAAGGCAGAAGCAAGGACAGAAAGGCAAGAAAAGATGAGTCAAGAGCTATCACGTGGTCTTAGAAGAAGCCGTCAGAAGGCTCAATATCAGAAGGAGCTGAGGCTGCTAAGGAGAGTGGAGGACAACAAAAAGAGACATCCATTCTGCCCCCCTCACTGGGTGCATTCCCCTCACCGGATAGCCACCCCAGGTTCAAGGTACTCTGTGGTTCCGCATCAGTAAAATCACAGCTCACAAGTTCCGTGATGTGTTTTCCTTCAATAGCCAGAGGATGCCATTAGTTCAAAGTTCAGAAAGACTCTTAATGAAGTAGCACAGAAAAAAAAAAAAAGGACGAAATAGATTCCCCATAAACTTGGCATACAGTCTCCCACAAATACATAGAGTGTCTGTGAAAAGCAAACACATGCAGGGAAGACACAATCCGTACAAACTTAGGGAGCATGCATGACCAGAATGGGTACGTGAATTAAGAGAAGATGTGTGGCCAAATCATACTGATGGAGCGGCAGCTTATCCTGCAGGGCCCTGACGTCTTCTACTGATGGCACCACCCCCCTTTCCAGCTGTCAACTTTGCTCCCACAAGCTGCTCCACTGCCCCAGGCACAGTTCTGCCATGTTCCCTGGCTTGATTCTACACCTCCTCCAACTTCTGGCTTCACTGACATTCTTGGCTCTCTCATGCTCTCTCTCACGCTCTCTGTCTCTCTCTGTCTTTCCTCTCTCTCTGTCTCTCTCTCTCTGTCTCTGTCTCTCTCTGTCACTCCTCTGTCTGTCTGTCTCAGTCTCTCTGTGTCTCTCTGTCTCTGTCTTCTCTCTCTGTCTCTCTCCCCGCCCCCTGCCCTCTCTCAGAAGAGCAGACCCTGTCATGTTTTCTTAGCTATGTACACTTTTCCCAGCTCTTTTTTTTTTTTTGCGGGTCAATGGGGGTTAAGTGACTTGTCCAGGGTCACACAACTAGTAAGGTCAAGTGTCTGAGGCCGGATTTGAACTCAGGTACTCCTGAATCCAGGGCCGGTGCTTTATCCACTGCGCCACCTAGCCGCCCCATTTCCCAGCTCTTTTTGTTTTGGTTTGTTTTGGTTTTTGTTTTTTGTTTTTTGTGGGGTTTTTTTGCGGGTCAATTGGGGTTAAGTGACTTGCCCAGGGTCACACAGCTAGTAAGTGTTAAGTGTCTGAGGCCGGATTTGAACTCAGGTACTCCTGACTCCAGGGCCGGTGCTCTATCCACTGCGCCATCTAGCTGCCCCACCCCAGCTCTTTTTAAAAAGCCACAAAAATGGCCTAGAATTGGACATCAATTGGGGAATGGCTGAACAAGTTGTGGTATATGGTTGTAATGGATTATTGTGCTATAAGAAATGACAAGCAGGATGATTTCAGAAAGGCCTGGAAAGGTTTATATGAACTGATGTATAGTGAAGTGAGCAGAACCAGGAGAATGCTATCCACAGAAACAGCAGTATTGTTGGATGAAGAACTGTGAATGACAACTATTCTCAGCAATACAATCATCTAAGACAATCCCAAAGAACTATGGATGAAGCATACTGTCCACCTCCAAAGAACTGATATTGATGGAAAACAGACTGAAGCAGGCTATTTTTCACTTTTTTCTTTTATTCAAGTTTTCTTATGCAAAATGACTAATACAGTAATATTTTAAATAGTTGCACATGTATTACCTATATATGATTGCTTCTTGCCCCAGGAAAGGGTTAGGGGAGGGAAGGAAGGAGAGATAAAATTTGGAATTCAAAACTTTAACTAAAAAGTGTTTATTATTTTTTTTAAAAAGAAATATCTGATCCTCCCAACAACCCCAGGAGGTAGGTGCTATTGTTATTATTCCTATTTTGTTGTTGTGGTTGAGTCATTTCAGTTGTGTCTATTTCTGATCCCATTTGGGGTTTTCTTGGCAGAGATACTGGAGTGGTTTGTCATTTCCTTCTCCAGCTCATTTTACAGACGAGAAAACTGAGGCAAGCAAGGTTAAGTGACTTGCCCAGGGTTACACAGCTTGTAAGTGTCTGAGACCAGATTTGAACTCAGGAAGGGGAGTGCTATCTCTATGTGCTGTTCCTAACCCTGATTCTGATTAGCTCCCATCTGCCCTGCATATATCTTGTGTCTTCACAGCTGTTTGCATGTTCTCTCTCATTAGAATAGGACTTCTTGGGCAGCTAGGTGGTGCAGTGGATAAAGCATTGGCCCTGGATTCAGGAGTACCTGAGTTCAAATCCGGACTCAGACACTTGACACTTACTAGCTGTGTGACCTTGGGCAAGTCACTAAACCCCCATTGCCCCGAAAGAAAGAAAGAAAGAAAGAAAGAAAGAAAGAAAAGAAAAAATAAAATAGGACTTCTTGAGGATAACAACCTAGTTTTTGCTTTTCTTTGTGCCCCCAGAATTTAGTGGAGTGACTAGCGGCCAGAGTGACTTATGAGCAGAAGACTTTCGCAGTTTTATTCCTCCAGCCCCCCAAGGCGCTTCTCATCTTGTGGGAGGAGTCAGTGTCAGGGTCTCAGCAAGCTCCTTAAAACAAAGCCCAGGGTTGTCATCTCTTTGGGCTCCCCTTCCAGTGGTCGGGAGGCTTGGGACCAGGGCAGTAACCACCCTACTTGGTGGTGTTTATTCAAATACTTGCCATTTGTAATCTCTAGAGGCTGAGCTGTATACCAGGTGACATGTATATGTTTAATGATTATTAAATAGCTCTTGACTTTGGGGTTTCCCAGTTTTCAAACCCCATTTCTTCAGTTCTCCCTTGTAGGTGAGTAGTGGGGAATTAGGAAGGAAAAGAAGATGACTCAGCAGGGCAGGTCATTGTTTCTGCTACTGGCCCAAGCACAGGAGAAGCCAAAGGATTTCACTGATCTCTTAACAACAGTTATCGCCATTGGCTTCTTTCTACACTAGAGGGCTTGGAAGAGAGGAATTTAACTCCACTTAAGAAACCCTTCCATCTGCAGTCCCTCCAATTAGTTCCGGAGTTCAGTTTAATTCATGGAACGCTTTTGGTGGGAAATCACCAAACCACCATCCAGTTCATTTGGTCCCCACTCAGTTTCAAAACTGGTTTCTCTTTCATGATCCAGGTGGCTGGGCATTATTGCAATGAATTTCAGAGTCTAAGAAAGGAGCAGGGTTCTTTTAGCTCTCTGCCAGGCCACCAGCTCCAAACCATGCTGTGTGGCCTCCCTTTTTCTCTTGCTCTTTCAAGTAGGTGTTTTGTCTTCCCCCATCGGGATGTCAGAAACCTCTTTAGATCCAATTCTCTTCGTCCGTGACTCACTAACCCAAACCACCCAGCTAGGCTTCTTCATTTCACTCTTGGCTCAATTCACTCTCTAGACTTCACTTTCTCTCTTAGCCCTTTAATGGCACCTTTCCCACCCCCTGATTTCCAGTGCCCCTTTATGAGTTGTGTTGCCCCTTAAGAAGGTAAACTTACTGAGGGGCAGGGACTGTCTGGTTGACTTGTATTTGTATATGGGAGACAGTATTTGTATCAAACACATAGCCCATGCTTGATCAATGCTCTTCCTCTCCATCCAACCAGCCAGCCAGCTAACTTTGTTTATTCATCTATCATTCTCCACCCACCCAGTCATCTATGTACCATCATCTATCTATTGATCAATCAATCAACACCCATGCATGCATCCATCCATCTAGATTTATTCTACTTTCTATCTCTTTATTTAGTTTTTCATTCATCTATCTATCTAATCCATCAATCTATCTTGAGGAAGATAAGAATTTTTAAAGGATGTCTGCTTCTCAGGAGACTCCAATGGGATTATGGTAACATTTAAGGGGCAAAAGACAGAGTTGCACAACTCTTTAAATTTTTTTTAACCGATACTGATTGGTTTTTGTTTTTTGTTTTTTTACCACAGATCTGTTTTCCAAAGAAGAAAAATAGCATTCAGCAAAAACTAGCCACCACACCACCTGTGCCTGAAAGAGGGCTCTATGCCCCATTGCATACCCCTAATCCCCCACCTCAGTCATGAAGGGAGGGGCTGCTTGCTTATTATATTGCCCCTGTTTTCTTTTCTGAGGAAAATGATCTTTGGACTGGAAAGGACCGAACAAAAAATGGCTATTAGGGGGTTGAGACTTAAGATAAGGAGGGAGATAGTAAGAGAGCACCTGCTTCCCTTAACATGTTTAAGTCACCAGGTCCCAATGGTTGAACCTCTGTCAGCGACCTTTGAAAGACTGGAAAATGGAAGAGGTACCACAGGTCTAGACAAGGGATGAAATGTCCCTATTTTCAAAACAAGTGAATGGAATAGAGCTTGCAGATATAGGCTGGTGTGTTTGAACTCAATTCCTGGCAATATTCTAGAGGATATTATCAGAGGGGTGGTGGTTAGCATTCCAAAAGGGGAGCAGTTATCAATAAGAGCTATCATGGCCCCATCAAGGACAGGCTGTGCCTACCTAACCTTCTTTCCTTGTTTGACAGAATTAACAGCTAAGTCAGGGTGATGCTAGAAATAGAGTTTTTCTAGATTTTCACAAAACATTTAACATTGGGGGTAGGGCTAGTCATTTAAGATGGAGGGATATGGGCTGTGTGATTTTACCCTTTGGGACATTCAGAACTGGCAGAACAGCCACACTCAAAGAGAAGTCTTTACTGATTCAATGTTGACTTCAAGCAAAGCTTCTAAAGCTGTGGGTCAAGACCCCATATGGGGTCGTGTAACCGAATGTGGGGATCATGAAAAATTTGGCAGCAGTAAAAGGTTATGTCTACCTATTTTATATACCTGTATACATGTAAAAATTTCTCAGGTGAAAAGGGGTTGTGAGTGGGAAAAGTTAAAAAAGCCCTGATTTAAAGGAGGGGTCTCCAATGGAGTGCCCCAGGGTTCTGTCCCGGGCCCTGAGCTATTCAACATTGCTATCAATGACTTGGCTGAAGGGATATCAAAGTAGGCTGGTCAAATTTGTAGATTCCACAAAGCAAGGAGGTAGCTCACACCCCAGGTGATAATCAGGAGTCATTGCTGTCATTTGTCCATCATTCTCAAAGAGGACCATGACATCGGGAGGTGATGTCATAACTTGCATTGAATTGGAGGGAGGCCTGTGCAAGGTCACCAACCTCACTCCTCCAGAACCATCTGGGTCCAATGGCAAGATATACATCAGGATGACTGGATCTGGCCCCCAGATATTTAAGACGAAATTAAGTGACTTGCCCATGGTCACACAGCTAGTAAGTATCTGAGGTCAGATTTGAACTCAGGTCCTCCTGACTCCAGGGCCAGTGCTTTATCCACTACACCACCTAACTGCCCTAGTCAGGGGTCAGAAAGATCTCAACCAGCCACAACACGGGGCTGAGTAAAATTGGAAGACATTCATTAGGGCTGACTGTAAGGTCTTATACCTGAGCTTAAAACAATCCATTCCCAAGACAGGAGGGCTGTAGGCTAGAAAGCAGTTAATCTGAAAATGGTGTGGACTCTTTAGGGACCTCCCAACTCCATAGCAATCGACAAGGTCATGTGACCGCCATGTTGTATAAAGACAGGCAGAGTTTCTAGGGTTAAGGCTGTGGCCATCCTTATGTTTTGTACCTTGACCAAACCAAGTCAGTCGGTCTCCAAGTACTTAGTAAGGGCCTACTATGTGCCAGGCACTTGGCTAAGCAACGGGGATTCAGAGAAAGGCAAAAGATAGTCCTAGTTGCCAAGGAACTCAGTCTAATGGAAGAGATGATGTACAAAGAACGATGTACAAACAAGTTATAGATAGGCTGAATGGGAGATGATCACAGAGGGAAGGCGATAACGCGAAGGGGGATCAGGACAGGCTTCCTAAACGTGGTGGGACTTCAAGGAAGCCAGAGAAGCCACAAGGCAGAGAGGAAAGAACTTGAGACGTGGGAGACCCTTGCAGAAAATGCTGAGTCAGGAAGTGGGGCATCTTGTGTGAAGAAGGGCAAGGGGGTCAGCACCACTGGGCTGCAGAGGACATTGGGGGGACAGGGCACATGGGGACATGAGTCAAATGCAAGGAGTGTGGAAAGGAAGGAAGGGCCCAGGTGATGGAGGGCTTTGGAAGTCAAACAGATGGTTTTGTACTTGATCCTGGAAATAATAGGGAGTTACTGGAGGTGACAAGGTCAGACCTGGGCCCTGCAGGGGGCAGACGAGGCAGAGACCAAGCAGCAGGACCTTGTAGCAGTCCAGACTCAAGGGGATGAGGGTCTGCACCCTAGTACTGGCAATGTCCCAAAAGGGAAGGGGGCCTGCACTAGTGACGTTGGCAACGGGCTTGGTTATGGGAGGAGGGGGCAGAAAGAATGAGAAGGGGGGATGCCACATAGGTTTCGAGCCCAGGAGACTTGGGAGGATGGCAGTGCTTTTGATAATCATAGGGAAGCTGGGGAGAGGGGAGGGGGACGGATAATGAGTTCAGTTTGTGGTGTGTTGAATTGAAGGTAGCTATGAAACATCCAGTTGGAGACAGAGAGCTTAGGGCTGCACAAATAAATCCGAGACTTGTCTGCACGTTGATGGTGGTTGAGATGGTGGGAGCCAATGAGGTCACCAGATGGGTGGGTAGAGGGAAAAGAGAAGACTCAGGGAGGAGCCTTGGCGGATGGCCAGGGTCAGCAGTGATTCCATTGGCCAAATTCTGGGCCCCCCAGTTTCAGCCAGAAGAGGGAAAGTTTGATGGGAAGGGGCCTCGGCTCATGACAGGTGAGGACCAGCTAAAGGAAATGGGGACATTTGCCTGGCAGAGGAGAGGAGAAGCCCCACAGGCTGTCATGTGGAGCTGGGCTTAGACTGACAGAAAGGGCAGAGCTGCAAGAATGGGAGGAAGCAGCCAGAGGCCAAGCTCGGGTGGGTGTTGGGGAGAGCTTCTTCAGAATCAGGGCTGAGCCGCTGCCTTGAATCACAAAGGGTGCTCCTCACGTAAGCCAAGGCTGCGCCACCCTTTGGCCAGCGTGTGGTGGGCAGGATTCTTTTTCCCAGCCAGATTAGGCTGACTGACTGTGGCCGTCCCTCCTGCTCTGAAATCCTGGGAAGACCTCAATAGAATGTTTGTGAAAATGAACAGGAATGAATGTGGGCTATTCATGTTTGTGTTCCAAAAAAACTTCACAGGTGGAGGGTGGGGGAAGCAAGATTAGGGATCAATTTGTCTGGAAAAAAATCTGGGAGGGGGCAGCCAGGCAGCGCAGTGGGTAAAGCATTGGCCCCGGATTCAGGAGGACCTGAGTTCAAATCTGACCTCAGACACTTGACACTTACTAGTTGTGTAACCCTGGGCAAGTCACTTAACCCTCATTGGCCCGGAAAAAAGAAATCTGGGAGCATGAGGGGAGGTCAACAGTATAATGGGGCAGCTGAAAGGTCCCAGACTGATACTTAAAGAAGAGGGGGCCAAGGAACTGGAATAGAGCAGAGACACCGCCCTGCTCAGGGCTGAGCCATAGGTAGGGAAAAGTTAAGGCCCCCCTAACCTGTCAGGGCTGGGCCTCAAAGACTCCTATGGGCCATAGCAATCCCGACAGCCTCAATTTCCTCCTGCATGAAATGATAGGCTCAAGGGGCTCTCCTAGCTGTGGAGCCTCAGGCTCCCCAGCTCTAGCCCTGGCCCTGTGAGCTCCCTCTCCACCCTCCAGGGTCCATGCTTTGGGATCTCCTTCATGTGTTAAGGCAGTGCCCCGCAAATGCTTATAAAAGCCCACGTGGGCCTGTAGGGAAAGCACATGGACCTGAAGCCTTGGAGGTGCCACACTTGGGGTCTGCCCCTCCAGAGAGCTGCCTTCCCCTCTCCCCCAGTTTCAGTTTCTGCCTCCAAGTGGTTCTATTCTTGCCATGTTCTCCCCTCTCCCCAGTTTACTCATCAAAGCCCCGGGATACCTCCTAGTCCATCCACTGATGCAGCCGTCGTCAGGCCTAGGCCTTGGCCAAATACTCACCCCAAGCCCAGAGAAAAGCAGCCAGGTTCCCTGACTCCAAATTAATCTGGTTCCACTGAACCATGGCCCCCTTAGCTCAGTCGGGTTGTGTCCTTAGACATAATCCAGGGATTTGTGGGGAGGGGAATACAGGCCTTGGATTTGGGATCCAGCTTCCAGGCCTTACAGAGGAGGGTGCTCCCTCAGAACTCCCAGTCCCGTCATGCCACCTTTGCCCCAGGAGGCCTAGGCCCGAGGGCAGCCTCTGACTCTCCACCCGCAGGAGAAGCTGCAAGCCTTCAGGAATGTCCCCTGGCTTGGGCTCTGAAGCTCAGAGAGGGTTGTGGGGAACCCTTTCCTCTTTCCTCCCTGGACCAGGGTCTCCTGCTACTCCTCTTGTGGCCTCTGGGAGGCAGCAACGCTCCCCTTAGGGTTAGGATTTGTCCCCAGTTTAGTGGAGTTTTAAGGGGGGCTGGCTCAGCATGTCCGTCAGTGAGTGTGCTAGTGGGACGGGCAGAGCTCCCACTGGTGGTGTGAGGCTGGGGCGGGACTTCGGGACTTCTAGTCAAGCCTTCTGCCTCACTTGCTCCTACCCCTTCCTCCTTATGGGTGGGTGGGGTGTGGGGTGGCAGCAGTGGGTCCCCTCTCCCCTAGGGCACACACACACATACACTGGCACAGGCATGAATGCACAAAGCTAGCTTTAGTTGAATATGCATCTACAAAGAATAATTTATGCCTTTCCAGCTGACCCCAGGAGTCCCATTCTCCACCCACGCCCCCAGCTAGGCAGGAGGGACCTGGAAGCACCTGGGAATGCTGCTCAAGGGGATGAGAGACCCATTGGGCCCTAGAAGGTTCTGGGCAAGGCCCTTGGTGCTGAGAGATTCCTAGGCATCTCCTCCCTCTCTCCAGGGAGGTGAGGGGATTCCTGGCTATCTTCGTGAAATCAAGGAGGCTGTGGGCCTGTGTTGGGGGTCCTAGGCATCCCCCAGGTAGCATCCTGGGGTGAGGGGGACCCCCAGTATCTCCCTCCATCAGGGTTAAAGAGTCTTAGGTGTTTGAGAGGGGATGGCATCTTTCCTAGAATTGGGGAGGCCCCTGACATAGCCCTCCCAGATTGGAAGGGTTCTGGACAGCTCCCCAGTGCCTCAGTATGTCCCCTCTGCTTAGTCCTTGAGTCATGAGACAGTTGTCAGGTTTTCAAGGGCAAGAGAACCAGGGAGTCTCCTTGGGGCTTAAGGGGTGTCTCCCCAGAGGGAGGGGACCCTGAACATCTTCCTCCAGGTTAAGGGCTCCTGAACATCTCCCTGGGGTTAGAGGGAACTTCCCAAGCCCCAATAGAAAGCCTCCTCAGGGGTTATGGAGACTGGGTCTCAGTCTCCCCATCTGTAAAATGAGGGCTGAACTCAAAGACTTTTAAAGCGCCCAGTCGGAGAGTGAAGTGTGGGAGGAGACCTTGGTCTGGTACAGGTTGGGGCATGGGTTTGGGTTCCCATCTGGGTCAGAGCCCGACAATGTTACTAACAAACAACAATAACAAAATAAATCCCATTTTTCTTGGGGTTTAAGGTTTCCAAAGCACTTCCTCCCAATACCCCAACGAGGTGACTTGTGTCAGTATTAATGCTCATCCCCATTTGATTCATGAGGAAGCTCAAACCTCAGGGAGGACAGTGACTTGGCCAGGGTCACACAGCTAGAAAGTAGGTCCCTGACATAGGGGGACCCTGTGGTGGGCTCTGGGGTCTTGGTGGGGCTGTAGGGGCATGGTTGGTTGCTCAGCCATAACTGTGGGGACTCCTGGGGTTCATGGGGGCTGAATCCTGCCTCCCTGACTGTCCCATGAGCTGCCTCAGGCGGTGGCTGAGATTCTGCACTTGACAGGTGCTTAGCACACAGCCTACTCTCATGAGCTGGGCGTGGTGGCGCCGGGTGTGCCTGCGGCCCCGGCCCCGGCCCTTGCCCTTGCGGCCTGGGAGCCTTCCATGGGGGTGTCGCAGATGGAGTCGGTGTTGAGGGCGATGCACAAGGGGTCCCAGATGGGAGCCTGGCTGGCCCACCAGAGCCACATTCATCACAGCCCGGGACTCGAGGTCTTGGGCGTATAGTCCATCTGGGGGATCCCTGCAGAGGAAAGAATAGCGACAGTGAACTTGAGCCCCTAAGCCCCCTCACACCTCCAGGCTACCTGCTGGGGATGCCTTCTGGCCCTGGGGACACTGCCAGGGGAAGACCACAGTCCCCGGCAACCCATCCTGGGCACAGTCATCAGGGTCACATGGTCCATTAACCCTCATCTATCCTGGGCAAAGGGCAACTCCCAGGCCTCTATGGGTCACTGCTCCCTGGAATGTGGCTGACGGCGGCAGTGACCCCACCCAGGCCTGAGTGCTGGGCAGCTGCCACCTGAGCTTCAGCCTTCTTCCTGCCCACCTGCATCTACAGCCTCCCCACAGAGTGCCTGGGACTCCTGGGCTCAGGGCCCATGACCTCCTCTCTACAGACTGCCCTCCTCCTTGTGACCTCCATATCAGAGGTCACGTCAGTCCAGAGGAAAGAGTGCCAGCCTTTCAGAGGATCCAGGAGCCAACCCTAGCTCTGACCCTTCGCTAGTTCTGTGACTGCTGTCCCTCTCAGGGCCTCAGTCTCCTCCCTTGTAAAGCAGGCCCATTATGTCTCAGGGGTCCTTCTTGGGCTATTGTGAGAACCGTGCTTTGAAAATGTTAAGGCAAAAGCTCTCCTGCTCCTACCTCACCCTTCAGTCAGAAGGGGGCCCTGGGGGACTTGGGCCCTGAGCTCCAGGGTGAGAAAGGGCTGGGGAGAGCCCACATATCCTCAGATCTCTAGGTTCAGACGGTCTGACTCTGGGTTAGCTGGCAGGAGTTTGGGGGGGGGGGTCCCTGGCTGGGAGGATTGCTCTCCTTTAGGAGTTGGGGCAGTGTGCTACCATAGACAGGGCACTCTGCAACTGGAGCACGTCTCTGACTGTGATCTGCCACTGGGCCTCATTTGTCAAATGAGGAGGTTGCATGAGATGGCCTCGGAGCTCCCTTGCAGATCCAGGTGGCTAGAGACAGTTGGGCAGTGTCCTGCGTAGAGTGCTAGACCTTCAGTGGGGAAGCCCTGGATTCAAATCCTGATTCATACACTTACTAATCATGGGACCCTGGGCAAGTCACTTAACCTCTGTCTGCCTCAGTTTCCCTCTCTGTAACATGGAATTAATATCAGCTACTTCCCAGGCTTGTTTTGAGGCTCAAATGTGATCCCTTAAAGCTCTTTAGAAATGCTAGCTATTATTACTACTTTGATTCCCTTAGGCTCCCTCCTGGTGATGCTGGCCTGTCCAAGGCCAGTTCTCAGCTCCTGGTCCCCGAGCTCCCAGTCCTAGCTGTCACCTCTTTCTCCCACCTGGGCCCAGGCGTCTCTGGGAGACCAGCCGACAGCGCCCCCTGGTGGACTGACCAGCCATTAACCCTGTGTGTGCTGCGGAAGAGAACCCCATTCCCAAGCTTTAGCTGGGCCCGCCCCCAGCCCCCAAAGAACTGAATAGGGAACCCAAGGGTCCATGGATCAGAGGGGGCCTGGCTCTGAATGAGTTTAAGGGGCTCTGAACCAGGGTCTGGGATCTGGACCCCTGGAGGTGATCTGGGACCCTGAAGGAGGGGTTCTTTGGTGGGAAAAAGTGGCGGAAACAAGGGTGGGTTTGTGGGCTCTTGTAGAAGTCGGGGTCTGGGACGGGAGAGGGCAGGCGGCCGGTTTGCGTGAGAGAAAGGGTGACGGGCCCGAGGGGGCGGACCCTGGGCCCCGAGGGGGCCACGTCGCACTCACCTGGGCCGGGCCAGCAGCGGGTGAGGTCCCAGGCGCCGGGACAGCGCTCTCGGGAGCGGGAGGCTCAGGAGGCTGATGCAACCGAGGGTGACAGGTAGGAGCCAACCCATGGCAGGCTGGGGCTGCGCGGGGCTTCTGCGGGCTTCTGCGGGGGTTCCGCGGGCTTCGGCGGGGCGGAACTAGAGCTGAAGGGATGAAGGCAGTTCCTAGGGACCCCCAGGCCTTGAGGCCCCGGGGCCTCTGCCCCCTCGGACCTTCCACCCTCCGCGCCCGGGCCTGCTTCCTCCAGACCCCACCCCCCACGCCCCTCCCCCGCCCTGGTTCTCAGGACCTCTCCCCCCACGCCCCGCTCTCTGCCTTCCCGCCCCCAACCTGAAGCGGGAGCTGTGGGCCTCGGAGGGGCGCTCTGTCGGTCCGCCTGTTTGCACGAGGGTCCGTCTGTCCTTCTGGGTGAACGGGGGGAGGGGGAGAAAAGTGGGGTGCTCAGAGGCTCAGGGGTCGGGGCCGTCCGGGGCGGTGTGGAGGGCCGCTCGGGGGCCGCGGGATGGATGTGGGCGCAGTTGTGGTCGGCCGTCTGGGAGCCTGTCGGCTGTCCGCTGCCTGTCAGCTGTCCGCGGGACCGGCTGTCCTGAGCTGCTCTGCTGGAGCCGGGCAGAGCTCAGCTTCTTCTCAGGTTAAATATTCCCCTTCGGGCCGGGGCGGGGCTGGACGGCTCTCCACCCCCTTGGCCCTCCCCGCCCCCACAGCTCTCCGAGCCCCAGTGGCGAGGGGCCTGAGAAAGGGGCCCTCAGGTGGGCGAGGGTAGCCAGACCCTGGGCTCTCTTGGCTTCTGGCCACTGGAAGGGCCATCGGGAGGACTGGCTGATTATAGGGAGCCCCAGACACACCAGGCTCTTTCTTGGCAGTGATCAGAAGATGTCGTGTAGTACAGGGCAAGAGCTAAAAGATCTGAGTTCAAATTTGAACCCCTTGAGCTACACTGGAGGCACCTTGGAGCTGTCATGTCTCCCCTCGGGTGTGCCTCGGTTTTCCCATCACGATCTCTACGGCAACTTTACACTGGACATCCGATAATTCCCTGTGCTTCTCTGTCCCTGCAATTTCTCATATAGTGCTAGCTCCATCCTCAAATACCCTCCCTCGGGAAACAGCAATAGGAATCATGAAAAAGAGAAAAAGGGTGGGAAGAATTGTACCAAAAATATTTACAGCAGCTCTCTGGGGTGGCTAAGAATTGGGAATCAAGGGAATGTCCATCAATTGGGGAATGGCTGAAGAAGCTGTGGTACACGATTGTAGTGGAATGCTATTGTGCTATAGGAAATGACAAACAGGATGATCCCAGAAAAACCTGGAAAGATTCATGAACTCAAATACCCTCCCTCGGGACCTCAGCTATAGCCTCCTCCAGGAAGGTTGCCTTGACTGCCCCAGCCCCAAGAGACCTCACCCTCACTAGGGGCTAATTGCATCCTCCTCATCCCATATGGAACCAGGATCTTCTCCTATCACTGGACATAAGGTGTAATCAGAGGTTCCTGGAGCCAAGGGATCCAAGCCCCGGGGGCTTGTCCAGACCTGTCCTAGGTTCTTGGGCTCAGCAGGAAGGACCCTTACCCAAACAATGGGTTAAGCTAAATCACTATTTAGGAGGGTGCTTCCCAGCTGAGCACCAGGAATCCCATTCCTTGCTGGGAAGCCCCTGGAGACTGGCCAGTCTCTCATTTTTGGGTAATGAGGGGAGCCACAATCATGACTGTGAGGTCTCTTGGCTGGGCCAGACTCCCCCCTTGTCTGTGCCTCCATTGAAGGTCCACAGCTGAGAAGGCCTAGGGAGCCAGGGGCACATCCAGATCCAGCTGTTGGAGGGGCCTGAGACTGGAGAATTGGGGCTCAAGGCTAGGGGTGGGTGAGTGGAATTGCTGAGTTGGTGAGTCAGAGAGGAATGGGGTTTGAGACTTGGAACAGAGAGCTTTCGGGGTTGGATGGAGATTCAGGGCAGCAGAGCTTGGGGTTTCAGGGAGCCAGGACCAGGGGTTGGAGTTTTGCTGGGAGGAGGCAGATCTGGGGATTTAGGATAGGTCTAAGGGGTCAGGGTGCTAGGGCTTCAAAAAGCCAAGGCACCAAGCTCTGGTCACTGGCATATCGGACGTGCTCTGTCCAGCATCTGGACCTCTCAAGTGGGCAGGAAGCTTGAAGCTTGGCCCAAGGTGTCAGTGTCCCAGAATGAGGACACTGCCTAGTGTCCCTTCTGTGGTCAGGGTTTCCCACTGTGGTCTCCCTACAAGGGCCAAGGCACACCTAACCCTCCATCCTTCCCTCCCTCCCTCCTTCCCTCCCTCCCTCCTTGCCTCCCTCCCTCCTCCTGCCTGAGGAACGTGCCCTGAGACACGAAGGGGAGGCTCCCAGCTGGGCACTGCCCCACTCTGCCTCCACACGCCCAGCCCTGCTCTTGAAGCCACAGGGGGAAGGGGGAGGAGAGGCTGAGCCCGAGGTGCACTGCTAGGCTGGGGATCTGTGGGCATGGATAGGTCACTCATGGGCCCACGTTCCCACCATTTTCCCACCTGCCTCCACTACAAAGGTGTGCCCTGTGGCTCTGGGAGTCTTCTGCTGTCTCTGTCTGTCTTAAGCTGTTGGCTCCCAGAGGCCATAGCCCTTCTCTCTAACTAATCAGTCAGCCAGTTAGTCAGCACTGATGGAGAGCCGCCACCCTCCAACCTGAGAACACCCAAAGAGAGGAGAGGGCAGAGAGAGGAGGAGATGGAGCTCCTAGCCTTGGGAGGGAAAGGGGGCCAGGGGAGAACAACCCTAAGGCAGCCCCCACCAGGAGAGGGGGCAGAGGCCAATGGAAGCCCTGGCTGTAAGCAGGAGTCAGCCCCTGTTTGAGGGAGGAAAGATGGCCCTAGGGAAGTCCTCATAAGGAGAGGAAGCAACAAGGGGAACCCTAATCTGAGGAACCCCACAGACTTGCCTTCAGGGATCCCCCAAGTTTGAAGGGGAAGACTGCCTCCTTCAGGTGGCTCCAAATAGACTGCCAATCTGAGTTCCTGGATTAGAGAACTTCAAGAGAGTCGGCTGGGCACCTCCACAGGGTCCTCAGAAGTCATACAAAGGCTGTCATTGCTGCAGGCCTGCCCATCCAGCCACACTCACTGCCACCACACCTTGCCCCTAGCCTTGAAAGCAGAAGGCAGATCCGTCAGCCCATGCTGGGTCCTTCTGGGCCACACCTTTCCATAAATCCTTCAGAAAAGACCCAATCCAATCCAACAAGCCTTTATTAAGACTAGTGATAGGCAGCTGCGTGATGCAGTGGATACAGCACTGGCCCTGAAGTCAGGAGGACCTGAGTTCAAATCTCACCTCAAATACTTACTGACTGTGTGACCCTGGGCAAGTCACTTAACCCCAATTGCCTTGAACATCTGGGGCCATCTCCAGTTGTCCTGATGTAAGTCTTGCCACTAGACCCAGATGACTCTGGAAGAGAGAGTGAGGTTGCACAGTCCTCTCTCACTTAAATCCAATTCAGTGCAAGTCATGACATCACCTCCATGTCCTCTCTGAGAATGAAGGACCAACAAGAATAATGATAACACTTTTAAAGTAGGTAGCTAGGTGGCACAGTGGAGTATTGGACTGTCCAGAAGACCTGAGTTCATACCTTGCTGCAGACTCTGTGTATGTGTCTGTGTCTGTGTCTGTGTGAGAGACAGAGACACAGAGAGACAGATAGACAGAGGGAGACAGAAACAGAAAGAGGAAAAAGAAGGAGAAAAGGGAGAAAGAGTTTGAGAAAGTCTGTTAAAAGTGCTTTATGGGGCAGCTAGGTGGCACAATGGATAAAGCATCAGCCCTGGATTCAGGATGACCTGAGTTCAAATCCAGCCTCAGACACTTGACACTTACTAGCTGTGTGACCCTGGGCAAGTCACTTAACCCTCGTTTCCCCACCAGGAAAAAAAAAAGTGCTTTGCAAATTCCAATAACTCACATTTGTCTAGTACTTTATATTGGTTATCTCATTTGAGTCTCACAAATGATCTATGAAGTAGGTACTATGATGATATCCATTTTACAAATACGGAAACTAAGGCCAGCAAGTGACCTGTCCAGGTAGTAAGCTCTAAAGCCAGATATGAACTCAGGCAAGTGACTTCACATCTCCCATCTTCAGTCTCCTCATCTATAAAATGGGTGCATTTTATATAAAAGTCTTCTTATCAAAGTCTTCTTGCCACTTCTCTCATCATCTGATGCAGCATGGCTTCTTTACATCCAACAGGTATTTGGGGGACAATCATCCATCATTTGCTACAACATGTGGCCACTGAGTGCCTGCTACATGCAAGAGCTGCTCCAGGTGCCAAGGAGACAAAGATGGACCTGGTGATGGCATTGCACCACAAGGAAACAGATAGTTGTGGCACGAGGCAGCCAGTCCTAAACAATGGGGGGAAGGAGGAAGGGTGGTCATCAGCCTGGAAAGGAAGGAAGCTCTCACTGGCACCCTGGGAACTACTGCAAAGCAGATTCTCCAGAGGGTGAACAGAGCCTTACCTGGTACACAGAACATGAGTAGCAAGGGATGATGGTTCCATTGTCAACATCTTCATTATTTCCATCGTCAGACTCAGTAATGATATATATTGACATAAACTAGATAGTAACTATACTATAAACTCTGTTACTATATACTAACTAGTTACATACTAGATACTAAGTATATTCCTATATATTATATTACTAAATACTAACTAGTTACTATATTCCTATATCCTGAGTATATTACCACCATATATTAACTAGCTACTTACTATATACTAAATATATTACTATATCCTGAGTATATTACCACCATATATTAACTAGCTACTTACTATATACTAAATATATTACTATATCCTGAGTATATTACCACCATATATTAACTAGCTACTTACTATATACTAAATATATTACTATATACTATATTACTATTATAACAATAACACTCAACATGGCTAATGTGGAAATATGTTTTATATGACTTTCACATGTATAATCGATATTAAGTTGCTTGCCTTCTCAAGGCAAGGGGGGAGGAAGAGAAATTGAAACAAAAAACATTTTACATGTAATTGGAAAATATTTAACAAAATAAAGAAAACTATTTTTTAAAATTAACAAAAATAATAACATTCAAACTATTCCCAAGCAGATGAAGAATGTCTAGGCCGTGATTCAGATCACAGTTAGTTGGCTTTGTTCTAGACAATCCATAGAGGGCTGAGCCTGGAGTCAAGAAGATCTGAGATCCAATCTGGCCTCAGACATTTACTAACTGTGTGACCTTGGGTAAGTCACTTCACCCCATGTCTGCCTCAGTTTCCTCAACTGTAAAATGGGGATCATAGTAGCACCTTCCTCACAGAGTTGTTGAGACAATATTTGTAAAGTTCTCCACAAGCATTAAAGAGCTATATCCGTGCTGGCTAAGATTATGATAAGGGAGCAGCTCGAAATTCATCACAGCACTTCTCAATTTCCCAAATGCCATCTAGCCCACCCTTTCTTACTGCCCAGTTCTGTACCCACCTCATTGTTAAACTGTGTGTCTGCTTTATTTGGCCTCACAGCTCATAGTAGAGCAAAGCCCCAGGTGCGAGGATTGACAAAAAATTGGTCCTTGTTAGTACAAGCATGGGCTTTATTACTCTGCAGCTCAGCAAGCAAGCCTCCCCTCACACACACACACACACACACACACACACACACACACACACACACACACCACATAGAAGCACACACTCTATGATGACACAGACAGGAATTTGGACACATCCACCCAGGGGCAAAGGTCACTCATGTGAGGGAGGGAGATATGCTTAGAATGGGGTCTGAGCAGGAAGATCTTATACCTTATTGTTTGTTTGTTGTTGTTTGTCCTTCATTCCCAAAGAGGACTATGACATGGAGGTAATGTCATAACTTGTACTGAACTAGATTTAAGTGAGGGAGGGCTGTGCAAGGTCACCAACCTCACTCTCTCCTCCAGAGCCATCTGTGTGGAGATATCCCCAGATATTCAAGGCAATCGGGGTTAAGTGACTTGCCTAGGGTCACACAGTCAGTAAGTATCTGACTTCAGGGCCAGTGATGTATCCACTGCACCACCTAGCTACCCCCTTCTTATACTTTAAAGATGGGCCTGGTTGAAAACAGGTAATGGATGGGTACTTACAAATATATGGGAAGGGATCATTTCTCATCAGACTCAGATATGGAAGGGAAATTCTCCAAGTCACTCATTTATCAATAGCAGACATGGGTGAGAGAGTTTCCTTATCAGGACCAGACACTGGAGGAGCGTTTGAGTTAGTAAGTGAGGACCCCAAGAATTGGGGTTAACTATTGCAGGAGGCTGGGAGCCTCTGCCAATCAGGAGCTTCGGTCATTTACACATTCATCACAAGGTCAGAAGAAAAGGATAGTCTGTTTCTCCTTGGTTGTGGCTACCAGGACCACTTAGTTTAAGTGATCCTTAGTACAGTCCTATCAAGCAATATATTTCTTTTCTTACTTTCTTTTCTTTTCTTTTCTTTTCTTTTCTTTTCTTTTGTTTTTGCCAGGCAATGAGGGTTAAGTGACTTGCCCAGGGTCACACAGCTAGTAAGTGTCAAGTGTCTGAGGCCGAATTTGAACTCAGGTCCTCCTGAATCTAGGGCCAGTGCTTTATCTACTATAGCACCACCTAGCTGCTCAAGCAATATATTTCACAAATCATATTTATCACAGTGTTTGTCCAGGATAGTCAGGGGCAGAGGGAGGAGAATCAATATTGACCAAGTACCTTCTATGTGCCAGGTGCTGTGCTATGCATGTCACCAATCTTATCACACCTGATCTTGTGACAAGCCTGTGAGGCAAGTGCTATTATTTATTATGCCCACTTTACAGATGAGGGAACTGAAGCTGACAGGGGTTCAGTGACTTGTCCAGGGTCACACAACAGTAAGTACCAGGTCTTACTAATTCACAGCCAAGGAGTTCTGTGTGCTGTGGCACCCTCTAGCTACCTCTATGGAGAGTCTAGAATAAAGCCAACTGGGGTAGTTCAACTGAACATCATAGGCTGGGTATTCTTCATCTACTTGGAAATAGGTTGAGTATGATTATTGTTACTGATTCTGACAATGGCAGCAATGATGAAGATGATAATGATGCAAGGAGTAATGATAATACTACTGGCTAGGTGGCAAAGTAGATAGAGGTCTGGGCCTTCAGTCAGAAAGACCTGAGTTCAAATCCAGCCTCAGACATTTACTATCTGTGTAACACTGGACAAATCACTTAACCTCAGTTTCCTTATCTGTAAAATGGAGGGAGGGATGATAATAATAGCACCTACCTCCTAGGGTTGTTGTGAGGCTCAAATGAGATAATAATTGTAATGTACTTAGCACAGTGCTTGGCATATAGTCGGTGCTATATAAATTTTAGCTCTTATTATTCATTACTACTGGCTCACATTGATAGACTGTGTTAAGATTTGCCAAGTCCTTCACATTTTATTTCATTTGACCTTTACAACAGACCCCGGAGGTAGGTGCTATTACTAATCCCATTTTAGAGATGAGGAAACAGGTCCCACGATTAGTAGTGTCTGAGGCAAAATTCAAACTCAGGGCTCCCTGACTCCAAGTCCAATGCTCTCTTATCCGTGCCACCTGACTGTTGATGCAGATGGTGATGGTGGTAGAAGGCTCTGTGATGATGATGAAGATAGTAGTGATGCTAATCATGGTGGGGCTAGAGCTTGCTTCAATACCACAAGGACTCATGACTAGGACATCTATATGAGTACTTCCCCAAGAGAGGCCACGTACTGGGCAGACCAGCCAATTCAATGGAACCCCAATGAGTTCAGCCAGACTGGACTCAAGACAACAAACACACTATCAGTCCCTCCCTGGGCTCAAACTCAAAGCCAGCATTGTTTGTCCTCCACTGGGAAAGCCATTGAGAGCTCAAGATCTCAGGAAATCTTTTGAAGTGCTAAATAACCAGGGGCCAAGGTCAGATACCTGGGGTACTCCACTAGAGACCCATTCCCAGGTTGACTCTAACCCACTTAACCAGGTGAAGAAGCCTGCTTGGGTCAGCTGTCTGCCCACTTCTTTATTTTGTTGCCAAGGTTATCATAGGAGGCTTTTTAGTGCTTTGGTAAAATCCAAGAATCATGAGTCTATGGCAGTGACCAGTTTTTCCAGTCTAGTAACTCCATCTAAGAAACAATGAGATTCATTTGGCATGACCTGTTCTCCACGAACCTGTGCTGGCTCTTAGTGATTGCTTCTTTCCTTTGTAAGTGCCCATAAAACAACCCTTTACTGATGTGCCATAGAATCTTGCCTGGTAGTTCTGGGGCCCAAATTGTTTTTTATTGATAGACAATAGGGAACCACAGAGCAGGGCAGTAACCAGCCCACCTCTTTTCCTGCCCATGTAGTCTGCTGATGACATTCTTTCCTCCACTTACAAAATTCCTGGTTGTTAATGGGCTTCAGTCTGCTCCCACTCACCAAGTGCCTTTTCATTGCCCTGTAGGTGACCTACAAGAGTTCAGCCTCACCATATACACAGAAAAAAACACATTTGAGTGAAGAATACCTAGAGGTTAGAGCCATTGTCCATAGAGCTTGGCCCGAGACTGTACCCAGCAGCAGCTCAAGAGCTCTCTGGGGACTTTTGTGGGAATGGAAAGCTTCCTGGAAGAGGTGGGCAATGGGAGATGTATAGCATTCAGGCAGGCAGAAAGTAGGGGAACCCCAGGAATAGGGCCCAGAGGAAGGGTGCCCTGGGATGATGAGAAGATTGACATGGCTCCCACCATCCCCTGCCCCAAACCAGTCTCACCTCTTCAATACGACTTGGACAAGATGGTGGAAGGCCTTGAATGTCACAATAATGGGAAAGTGTGGAAGGCTTTTGAGGATGGCAATAATGGATGAAGGCAGAGTTAATGGCCATTCACAGGGCCTTTGTACAGAGAATGAAATAGAGCAGAGAGGGCCTGAACAGCTGGTAACTTCTGGATTGTCTTTTCTTGAAATACCACCCATGGTCTTTACTGGGCATTTGCTATTGTGCCTTTAAGCCTATATCACTTTGGCTCTCACTGACTGGCCAATAATAGAACCCAGTCCAAGCCTCTCTTGTTCATTGTCTGGGTTGGGATGGCTCTGAGTGAGTGTAAAAAGTAATTGTGGGGGCAGCTAGGTGGCACAGTAGATAGAGCACTGGCCCTGGATTCAGGAGTACCTGAGTTCAAATACGGCCTCAGACACTTAACACTTACTAGCTGTGTGACCCTGGGCAAGTCACTTAAAACCCAATTGCCTCACTAAAAAAAAAAAAAGTAATTGTGTCTGTTCTAGCCAGAAATCCTCAGGGTCTTCCCCTCCCAGAAGGATTCTTTTGAGAAGACTAACTAAGCCATCTTTTGCTTCACTTCTTACCTAGCTTTAGATCACTGAATTGGGTATTGCCTCAAATAAACTGAGACCTGGGAAAGACCTTAGCTTAAAAAGTCCAAGGTCTCCCACTCCATCCTGGGTCATCACCAGTCATCTGGACATATATCCTACCACTGGACTCTGGTGACCCTCAAGGATAAAGGCTCATGATTTTGCACAGCCCTGCCCCATTTAAATCAGATTCACTTGCAAGTCAAGACATTACCCTCGTGCTGTCATTGGTCCTCTTTGGAAGGATGGACAACAGCAACATCTCTGCAAAAGAATCCTTTGGAGCTTTTAAAATAGCCCTTTTCAGCCTCACTGTCCTCCTCTTCCAAGGACCATTTGCATTTCCTTAAATAGCATGTATGGGGAAGCATGGTGTTGGATGGGGAGGTGCTGCTATCACTGATCACTAGCATTCTGGTAGATCTAGTTGACCTTGGGTCTCTTTGTTGCCTTTTCAGTTGATAAATGTTCTTGGGGTGATCTGAATTCAGTCTCAGGCTAATGCAGGTTCAGTTTCCCTTCCTCTAGTTCTATGCTGGTGGATTTTAACCATTCATCTCTGCAATGTTTTAAATTTTATTTTATTTTTTCAATGAACAAAAATTCATCAGTTGTTTAAATTCTTTTTTAAAGTAATAAACATTTTTATTTATAGTTTTGAGTTCCAATTTTTATCCCTCCTTCCCTCCCCTAACCCCTCCCTGAGGTGGTAAGCAATCAAATAATAGTTATGCATGTGCACTTATGTAAAATATTACCATATTAGTCATTTTGTACCAAAGAAAAACTTGAATAAAGGAAAAAAATGAAAGTGAAAAATAGCATGCTTCAGTCTGTGTTCCAGCAATATCAGTTCTTTCTTCGGAGGTGGATATTATGTTTCATCAATAGTCCCTTTGGGATTGTCTTGGATCATTGTATTGATGAGAATAGTTAAGTCATTCACACTTCTTCATCAAACAATGCTTCTGTCTCTGCACAACATTCTCTTAGTTCTGCTCACTTTACTATACATCAGTTCATATAAGTCTTTCCAGGCATTTCTGAAATCATCCTGCTTGTTATTTCTTATAGCACAATAATATTTCATCACCACCATTTACCACAGCTTGTTTAGCCATTCCCCAATTGATGGGCATTGCTTTGATTTCCAATTCTTAGCCACCACAAAAAGAACTGCTATAAATATTTTTGTACAAATAGGTCTTTTTCTCTTTGGGGGCATGTCTTTGAGATATTAAACCTAGCAGTGGTATTGCTGGATCAAAGGGTATGCAGTTTTATAGCCCTGTGGGCATAGTTTCAAATTGCTCTCCAGATTGGTTGGATCTTTTCACAAATCCACCAACAGTGGATTAGCATCACAGCTTTCCCACATCCCTTCCAGGTGGTTTAAATTTTTAACCAACCTGGGAAGTGGAGGCTTCAGCCAAGGGGTGCTTTCCTAGTCCTGTGGCTAGCAAATGTTTAGTTTCTGTTTCCCTAGTCTCTGTAATTCAGAAAATCCTCCTATTCCCCTGTGCTCTCTTCCTCATCCAGCTTCATTGTCCCACATCCGAAACCCCCAACTCTTTGCTTTTTTGTATACCAGTATATTTTGTCTGTCACTTTCCTTCCAAAGGAACACCTTTGTGCCAATGAGGTCATTGTACCTCCCACCTCCGTGCATTTCCTGCCTTTGCCTTGGCTCCATGTCTCCTATGCTGGGGATACTTCCCTCCTCACCTCTACCTTCTAGCTTCTGTGGCTTCCTTCAAGCTCAGCTAAAATCCCACCTCCTGCACAAGGCCTTTCCATGTTCCTCTTCCTGCCCCCACTTCCCCAACTGTTTTCACCTTCCCCCTGAGATTCCCTTCCATTTACACTGTATATATTTTATGTACATAGCTGCTTGCCTGTTGTCTCTTCCATTAGAATGTGCTTGGAAGGTCAGGAGCATGATTTTCCTATTCTTCTCTCCAGTGTTTAGTAGAGTGTGCTTAATAAACACTTGTTTCCACCATGCCTCCTGGTTCTTATGGCATTCTACCCTCTTGGGCAGAGAGAACAACTCTGATCTTTCTTCCAACAGTGAGAAGCCTCTCAGGGCTTGGCTCACATGTAGCACTTCATAAATGCTTTTCCATTCTACTGGAGTAGAGAACCCTGGGCAGAAAATGCATTTTCCCAATGCAGATCCAGGCTCATACCCACTCTGACACTCCTCTTCTTCTAGTGGTGGCTTGGAGGCACTGAGACCTGGTGGGGAGAGTCCCTTCCCATCCGGCTTCCTAAGGCAACACAACTTAAGGCTCTCTCCCAGGTGAACTAAAAAGGAGGTTCTGAGAAGAAATCACAGACAAGAAGGGCAGTATGCAAATTACATGTTGAATTTGTTTAGAGGCTTCAAAGCCGGTTCTATGGGTGACAGGGGTCGGCTTCATGCGCAGACTCCATCAACTTCCTTAGCTGCTGCAATTCCTCTACACGGAAGACCCTAGGGAGCTCACTTCCAGGAGGATCATGCCTTGGAGAGACTGTGGCTCTTGTTCAATGTTCCATCGTTGGTTCAACAGTGAGAATTGGCACCTCTCCAAGAGAGGTTCTATGATTGCCTTTGGAGGTTTTGGAAAAAGGCCTGCTGCCAACACTGGCCACTTCCTCTTTTCAAATCTGGGGAAGCTTGGGAATTCCTTTTCTCATGTTGTCCAGTAAGAGATCATATGGTGAGGAGAAAGACCTTTGGGCCTTCCCTCCTTTGTGGCCACAAGGCCCAGAAATCAGCTCTTAAACTTTGGTTTTTACATCTGTTATTTTCTTTTTTTCTTTCTTTTTGAGGGGCAATGAGGGTTAAGTGACTTGCCCAGGGTCACACAGCTAGTAAGTGCCAAGTGTCTGAGGTCAGATTTGAACTCAGGTCTTCCTGACTCCAGGGCCAGTGCTTTATCCACTGTGCCACCTAGCTGCCCCCTGTTATTTTCTCCTCTAAGTGAAGAGAGAGGATGAGGAGAATGAACTCTGAGAATCCAGGAGTCATAATCCAAGCCTGGTTTTGCACCCAGCCCAGCATCCATGTCTAAGGAGCAAAGAGGGATCTTTGGGAGTGATCATCCCTAGGAGACCCTGGCCCAGCTGTCCCATTGTGTTTGGACATAAATGCTACATTGGAGCCAAGCAGAGTCATAAATCTAATCCCCTCCCCTACCACAAGAGGTGGTGTAGGCAAGATTATGCCCCCGGGGTTGTGGGAAATAGTTGTACTTTGTTCCTGCTATTTACCTCAGAGGTAAATATCCCTTTGCAAAAGTTGACTGATGTTAAGTAGTTAAGAGGAAGTGGGGTGCTAATCACCCACTAGAATCCTGAGTGGCAGCTCCAGTAGCCAGAGTCAAGGAGATCAAGGAACAGGCACAGGCACAGGTGCAGGAGCACATGCTCTCTCTCTCTTTCTCTCTCTCTCTCTCTCTCTCTCTCTCTCTCTCTCTCTCACACACACACACACACACACACACACACACACACACACACACACACACACATACACAGGCTACTTAAGGAATGGTCATTTGCAGTTTTTTCCAATGTGTAAAAAATTGCAGGTTTTATTTGGTGCAGGTTAAGTTTGAAATTAAAGTAGAACAAAATGAACATTAAAACCCCAAAGATGGACGTAGAGGTGGGAGGTCAGTACAAGAATAATGAGGGGGACAGAAGAACAGAAAATACATGAAGGAGAATTAGTGGGAAATAACCCTGGAGACTGACACGAACGTGAGGATGTTAATGCCAAACGGGAAAGTTGTGTTTTATCTTAGAGGCAAGAGGAAGCCACGGAGCTTCTTGAGCAGGGGACTAACATGGTCAGGTGTGCCCTAGGAAGAGGATTTGGGGCAGCCTCGCAGAGGATGGATTTGAAAGGAAAGACTGGGAACAATCCAGGGACCATTGCAATGGTCCAGGTGAAAGGTAATGAGGGCCTGTGGCTGACTGAATGGAAAGAAGGGGATGTTTTCAAGAGATGCCATGAAGGTAGAATTAGCAAGATTTAGCAGGTGACTGGAATTGAAGGATGAAGGAGAGGGAAGTGTCGAGAATGACCCCAAGTTCAGGAACCTAGGTGACTGGAAACATGGAAAAAATTGGAGAAAGTTCAGGTCCAACCTGCAAGTGGAGCTGTCCAGCAGGCAGATACACATGTAGGGCTGAAGCTCAGGGACATAGCTTGGGGTGGGATATGTTCATCTGGGAGTCATCTACATAGAGATGATAGGAGACCCACGAGAACTGATAAAGTTACCAAGAAAGTATAGCTAGAGAAGAAAAGAGGTCTGGGGAAGGGGGCAGCTAGGTGGCACAGTGGATAAAGCACTGGCCCTGGATTCAAGAGGTCCTGAGTTCAAATCTGGATTCAGACACTTGACACTTACTAGCTGTGTGACCCTGGGCAAGTCACTTAACCCTCATTGCCCTGCCCCCCCCCAAAAAAAAACCAACAACAAACAAACAAACAAAAATGAGGTCTGGGCAAAATGGGGCTGAGGAGTAGTCCTGGAGTCAAGAAGATCTGAGTTCAAATCCAGCCTCAGATATTTCCTAGCTGTATGACCCTGTGTAAGACACTTAATTGAAGCTGCTGCTTCAATTTACTCATTCGTAAAATGGGGATAATAATAGCACCTAGCTCCCATGGTTGTTGTGAAGATTAAATGAGATACTTATAGAAGTGCCTGGCACATAGTAGGTGCTCTTAAAATGCTGAAGAAGCCTTTATTTCCTTCCCCTTCACATTTAGCAGATATGCTAATAAAGCAATGGAAACACTAATAGCAGTCATCAGTAATAGGAATAATCAGACAGGCATGGGGAAAACCAGAAAAGAATGTGATCCCAAAAGCCAAAGAATGTGATCCGGAAAGCTGAGGGGGGAGGGGAGAGTCAACAGTGTTAAAAGCTGCCCAGAGGTCAAGCAGGCTGAAGACCAGACAAAGCCAATGGATCGGGCATTTCCAATATCTCCTCCTCCATGCTCAGGGGACATCTGCAATTAAAAGGCACCAAAATCCTCTTTCCTTCTGAAGCCATCCCACTTCCACATATCCTTATTTCTGGGAAGGGTAACACCCTCCTCCTATTCTTCTCCTGTAAACCCCAAATGCAAGCAGTCGTCAAGGCTGGTAGAAACTCTCTTCCCAACACCTCTCTCAACACCTTTTTCTCTACTCACATGACCACCAGCCCAGTCTACCTTTCCCTCTTTCTCTGTATCTATCCTCTGTAATTCAGCTTCCACACAGCTGCCAATATTTGCTTCCCAAAGTACAGATCTGATTACATCGCTCCCCTCCTCAAACATCTTTAGCAACTCCCTATTGCCTCATGGATTAAAAAAACAGTCCAACCAGTTGTCAAAAGACCCCCATGATAAGGCTGAGCTCTACCTCTCTGTCCTATCTCATATGCTTATCCTTCACAGAATCTACAGTAATACCCAGGGTCCCCCTCACAGGGGTTCCCCAAAAACTATTGTAGATTTAAGTTGTGTTATTTATGCACAGCCACCCATTCAGAATCATTGCTGATTTGTCACCTACTAAGGACACAATTCAAAGCTATGCATTTCACTCATTAGAATAGCAAAATAAGGCACAAGAAAGCTCCCTTGATATATAAAATGGCCAGTGAGAGAGTGCCAGAGGGTCCCTACAACTGGGGAAATGCCCCTACAGTTTGTTTCTACAATGGTGAAATGCCATCAAGTCAGTTACTTTTTCCACTGAGCTGGGGTCTTCTGCTGTGTTTTTTCTCGTGTCTTGGCTGATGAGTCTGTGGCACTCTTGCTCTCTGCTGCCATCTGTTGGGTTTCAGTAGTTTCTGGCCCAGTAGGAGTGAGGGGCTCTATCGGCAACTTTAGCTCATAGCCCAAGTCCATTTGACTGTGTTGAGCCTGCTAGCTGGAGAAGCCTTTAGGTATTTGTCTGCCTTTAGAATGACTGTTTCTGTGTTGCTAAGCTCTTCTTTGTTTCATTCTATTATCTCATTGAGGATTATAAAAAGCTTTGAAACTCCTTTCCATTCCTATCATACATGTCTTGGGTCCAGGTAAATCTTACCCCAGACCAAGACTGCACTAGATAGAGCTGGCGGTCTTTTATCTCACAGCAACAAGCAAGTGACACCATAGAGAAGAACGGTGGGGGAAACAACTGGTACTTTTCGAAAAGGACCAATGACAACATGGGGTGACGTCTTGGCTTGCGGGTCAATTTAATGTCAGTGAGGCAGAATTGCACAAAATCATCAGCTTAACTCTCTCTCCTAGAGTCATTGAAGTCTAGCGGCAAAAAAAACAATAAAGCTGACCGCCAATGTCCTGGGATGCAGAGGGTGACCTTGGCCAACATGTTCTCAGCTGCCCATTCTACCAGGGGAAGTCTTCACAGGATGTGGGGTAGACAGTCCTCCTAACTCACTGATGGGTTGAGGCCTGTTGGTTATCCCCAACCTGGTTTAGCCCATTTGCCAAGATGGTTTTACTGGCGAGTAGCTGCTTCACATGCTACAGCTTCTTGGAGCCACCAGTGAGAGTTGGGAAACAGGTGGATGAGCAGCCATGAAAAGAGCTTGGCAAGGCCTTATGACAGAGGGGCTGGTCCTCCCTGAACTAGCAGGGTAGATCAAAGCTGGAAGCAACACGATTGTGAAGGTGTTGAGCAATTAATGCTCAAGGTATCTGAAGGAAGGGAAGATATCAAGGATGAGGGAAATATCTTAGACTCTACTAAATTGTTTTTAGGGGCAGCTAGGTGGCACAGTGGATAGAGCACCGGTCCTGGATTCAGGAGTACCTGAGTTCAAATCCGGACTCAGACACTTAACACTTACTAGCTGTGTGACCCTGGGCAAGTCACTTAACCCTCACTGCCCCACAACAAAACAAAACAAATAAACAAGAAACAAAAAGAGAAAATCTATATGCTTATTTTCATATACATATATGTACATACATACATATAAACATATATATATATATTTAATTACTATCTATTCTATTCTAGGTGTAATTACATGAGTGGCTACTCTTCCCAGTGTAGCTCATGGGTCCCTATCAGTGTGCTTCATATTTATAATCAGTCAGTAGACTTAACCAGACCTTAGTAAAGTCATTTGCTAAGGTAGATGGTAAGAAAAGTAAGTATAAAACATCACCTCATAAATTTGGGGTTGAACTCCCCATATAGTATCCATGAGAAGAGTGCAATTAACGAGAGTACAATGGTAATGAAGCACAAATGACAAAGGCAACTCATAATCCCAGGTACTCTTTATGGAGTTTTCACACAGTTTCCCTAGGATTCATTCTCTGTTGGGTAGGTTGCTCAGCTAAGCTCCCTAAGTTTGCTCCTCTCCATAGGTGATTGTTGACTTCCAGTTCTAGCTCCTTGAAGCTTCTTCCTCCCTTCAATATGTAGAAGAAAAAAATTATTAATACTACTACTGTATTCAGTGTTAAGGCACCAGTCTGCCTGAAACAGTTTTATGTAGTTTATCATTAATCTATTATTTGATTTTACATAATTACACATGTATTGCTGCCTCAGGGAGGGGAGAGGGGAAGGAGGGAAGGAGGGATAGAAGTTGGAACTTAAAACTTTTTTTTTCTTTTCTTTTTCTTTTCCTTTTTTTGTGGGGCAATGAGGGTTAATTGACTTGCCTAGGGTCACTCAGCTGGTAAGTATCAGGTGTGTGAGGCCAGATTTGAACTCAGGTCCTTCTGAATCCAGGGCTAGTGTTTTATCCACTGTGCCAACTAGCTGCCCCTGGAACTTAAAACTTTAAATAAAAATGTTTATTATCCAAAAAGTCTGTTATTTGAGCCATTTCTAATTACTTTTAGGGATTCTGTGACTATCTCAACTGACACATGAAAGGAAATCATCTCTATCCCACTCTCGCACCCCCTCAGTTAAAGCATTTACTGTCCCCAACAAATCAGCTGGGGTGCTATTGACAATGCCCACGGTTCCAAATTCTGGGTAGTTCTCCAGTGACTTGGGATGGTTCAAGTATCATCCTAAGGAGTACCTTTCTTGGTGCCACGTATGACAGTCTCATAAAAGCCAGTGTGGCACCATTCACAAACAATCCAGAAATGAACATTCTTTCATCTGTCCAAATGTACATTATGCCATGATGTAACACAGGTCTCATCTGGCCAAATCCTTATAGGTCACTTCCTGTCTTGGTCCTTACAAAGGACTCCCTCAACTGAGGTGGGACAGAGAGCTACCTCCCTTACATAAGAATATTCCACCCATGCCTCATGGGTATCTTTGCTAGGAGTCTCAGAAGGGAATCAGTGGGATTTCTCAAAGGACATTCCAGAGCTCACTACATCATTGCCATCATATAACTGACCGAAGGATATAGAGAAACAAGAATCCATGACGCTTGTTGGTTATTGACTATTTAAAAAGCCTTTGGTTTGACAAAGCAAACACCACTCCAAATGCTCTTTTCCAGTGATATCTCTCATGTGCATGCATCAAAATTATGTAAGCTTCCTTGAAAGGTACAACAGAGATAACCTTGTTCAGTGATTCTCTGATCATTAATAGCAGGTGACACATCAAAGAGAGTGAAGCATGCTTGCCAAAGGTGGTTGCTACTGTCTTGGAGAAGATCCAGGGCAGAGACAGCTAGGAAGTGAGGTGTGGAGGGAGCTGGTCCTGAAGTTGGGAATACCTAAGTTCAATTCCAGCTGCAGACACTGACCAACTGTGGGATCCTGGGCAAGTGACTTCACTTGTCTGGGTCTCAGTTTTTCCATCTGGAAAGTGGTGATAGCAATAGCAGTTATCTCACAGGGCTCTTGTGAGGATCAAACAAGTCGACCAGTGTAGAGTATTTTGCAAATCTTAAAGGACTACAGGAATTCTAGCTATTTTTAGTTGGACTAGATGAGGGATTCCTTGTGTACAGTGAGCTCCTTTGGGTGCTCCCATTGGAAGCTGATGTTGTACTGCTTGCACCAAGCCCTGGAACACTGAAGAGCCTCCTGGATGGGATCCACAGCTACTTTAAAGAGTTTGACGTGACCATCCACACAGGAAAAACCAAGTGGATGAAGAATGTACTAGGACATGAAGTTAGAAAGATAACCTAAAGAGTATCTATCAGTATAGCTATAGATTGATGTATAAACACGTACATGTAATATATTTGTTGTTGTTGTTCAGTCATATCTGACTCTTCATGCCCCCATTTGGGGTTTTCTTGGCAAAGATACTGAAGGGCTTTGCCATTCCCTTCTCCAGCTCACTTTACAGATGAGTAAACTGAGGCAGACAGGGTTAAGTGACTTGCCAGGGTCACCCAGCTGGTAAGGTCAAATCTGAGCCCAGATTTGAACTCAGAAAGATGAGTTTTCAAGACTCTAGGCTTCACATTCTATGCACTATGGTGCCCCTTTGCTACCCATGTGTAATACAGATATATGTGTAAATCTGGAGCTGACATTGTAAAAGAATGATGATTTGGGCCCACCATTGAGCAGAGGGAAAACAGCAGCCTGAATTGTCTTTAAGATATTGAAAATGCTTTTTGAATGACCCCAATATCTCCCTGAAATGAAGGACAAGCTTTTAAATACCAATATTCTAGCAGTGTTGCTTTTCTGCTATTAGTCACAGAACACCGAGTCCTCTGAAGAAATAAAACTGAGGATCAACAGGAGGCAGGATCTATTGGGGACAGCTGGATAGAACAGTGGTACAGTGGATAGAACGCCAGGCCTGGAGTCAGAAAGGCCTGAGTTCACATTCGGCCTCAGACACTTACTAGCTTTGTGACCCTGGGCAAGTCATTTCACCTTTGTTTATCTCAGTTTCCTCATCTGTAAAATGAGCTGGAGAAAGAAAGGGCCAACCATTCCAGTGTCTTTGCCAAGAGTCAGATGCTACTGAAATGACTCAACAACAACCAGCAACAGTCTATATAGGAGGACAATGGAGAGGCAGGGTAGCTGTAGCCTATGGCCACACAACAAATAACCAATCCATCACTCATCCAATAAACATTTATTAAGCAGTTACTGTTTGCTCAGCATTAGGATGACAACAGCAAAAATGAAATCGTCCCCACCCTCAAAGAGGTTTCATTGTATACATAAATGTATACAATGTATACAAAATAGATACATTGATGACAACACTCCAAAGCAAATGTAAAATTGATACAGGGTGATTCTCTAGGGAGGAGAAGATACCAGCAGTTGGGGCACCAGGAGAAGATTCACATAGAAGGTGGCATTTGGGCTGAGTTTTGAAGAAAGCTGAGGCTCTAAAAGGTAGAGGGGAACAGAGTACCTTCCAGTCCTGAGAGCCGGCTCTGCAAAAGCACTAAGGTGGGAGGTGGAGGGCAAGTGTGAGGAGCGGTAAGATCAGCTTGGCTGGACTGCAGAGCACAGGAAGGGGAGTAACAGAGACTAAAGAGATTGGGGTCAGGTTGTGAAGGGGCTTAAGTGTTTCTACTTGACTCTGGAGGTAATAGGGAACTCCAGAGTTTACTGAGAGGCAGCTAGGTGGCGCCATAGTGCAAGTGCTGGGCTTTGGCATCAGGAAGATCTGAGTTCAAATTTAAACTCAGACCCTCACTAGCCATGTGAACCTGGGCAAGTCACTTCACCTTGTTTGCTTTAACCTACTGGAGAAGGAAATGGCAAACCACTCCAGTGTCTTTGTCAATAAAACCCCGGATGGGGTCACAAAGAGTAGGACATGACGGAACAACGACACGGGTTGTCCAGTTGGAAATGCCTTGTAGGCAGCTGGTGACGTGGGCCTAAAGAATAAAGAAACAAGGAACTCTAGAGAAGTAAAGGATGCCAACAGGGAAATGAATGATTGAATGAGATGAACTGGTCATGTGGCAAGGTGTAGGGTGAACATTTGGACAGATCACATGCTTTATTAGGCCTAATAAAACGAAGAGCTTGTATCCAGAAGACGCTTTAAGGTTTTCAAAGGCCTTTGTAGAGAAATGGTATTTTATTTGCTCTAATAGACTTATCTTTTTAAAAAATCTTTTATTTTCCAATTACACATAAAACCAATTTTAAGCCTTTGGATTTTTTTAAGATTTTGAGTTCCAAATTCTCTTCTTCCCTAACTCCCCTCCCCCTTCATTGAAAAGGCAAACAATTTTTTCCTTTTTTTTTTTTGCAGGGCAATGAGAGTTAGGTGACTTGGCCAAGGTTACATAGCTATTAAGTATCAAGTGTCTGAGGCTAGATTTGAACTCAGGTCCTCCTGAATCCAGGGCTGGTGTTTTATCCACTGTGCCACCTAGCTGTCCCCAAGATGAGCAATTTGATGTAGATTATACATGTGTAATCATGCAAAACACATTTCTATATTAGTCATGTGGTGAAAGAAAACAAAGACTCCCCCAATAAAAACATCAAGAAAAAATAAAGAAAGTTTAAAATGTCTGCTTCAATCTACACTCAAAGTTCATCAGTTCCTTCTCTGGAGGTGGAGAGCATTTTTCATCATGGGTCTTTAGGAAGTGTCTTGGATCATTGTTTTGCAGAGAACAGCTAAATCATTCACAATTATCATTGTACAATATTGCTGTCACTGTTTACAATGTTCTCCTGGTTCTGCTCACTTCACTTTGCATCAGTTCATATAAATTTTCCCAAGTTTTTCTGAAAGCATCCTGCTTATTCCATCCCCTCTCCAATTCTTTGCCACCACACACACAAAAAAGTTGCTATAAATATTTTTGTATATAGAAGTCCTTTTCTTTTCTTTTTCTTTCTTTTTGTCTTTTAAATCTTTTTGGAATATAGACCTAGTTGTGGTATTGCTGGGTCAAAGATATGTACAGTTTTATAGCCCTTTGGGCATAGTTCCAAATTGCTCTCCACAATGTTTGGATCAGTTTACAACTCCACCCACAGTGCATCAGTGTCCCAGTTCTCCCGCAACCACTCCAACACATGTCAATTTCCTTTTCTGTCATATTAGTCAATATGATATGTATGAGGTGGTACGTCAAAGTTGTTTTAATTTGCATTTCTTGAGTCAATAGTGATTTAAAACATTTTTATGACTATAGATAGCTTTGGTTTCATCTGAAAACTGCCTGTTTATATCCTTTGACCATTTATCAATTAGGGAATAACTTGTATTCTTATCAATTTGACTCAGTTCTCTATATATTTGTCAGAAACACTTGCTATAAAAATTTCCCCCAGTTTTCTGCTTTCCTTCTAATCTTGGCTTTGTGAGAAAATTATTAATAATAGGGTATTTGGGGGACTCAAAGACCCACCCCCCCCACACACACACAGAGGAACTCTGGCTGGAACTCTGGAAATGTAGATTGACCTTCCTAACCAACTAAAGGAAGTTAACTAACTTAAGACCACCTTCAAGTCATGTCAATCAATAGACTTGAATGTTACCAGCCAATTAGCTTGGATCAAGGCGGAGTGACCCACCTCTACCTGAGGAAGGTTAAAAACCCTGGAGAGGTGTGTATCTCTCTCTCTCTCTCTCTCTCTCTCTCTCTCTCTCTCTCTCTCTCTCTCTCTCTCTCTCTCTCTCTCTCTCTCTCTCTCTCTCTCTCTCTCTCTCTCTCTCGGCATGCTTTTCCCTCTCCCATGCTGCTCTCTCTCTCCCCTCTATCCTAGGTATGTAGGACTTCTGAACTCACTGATCCATGTGCTTTACCTCTTTACTAATATTTAATATGCGGGGGCAACTAGGTGGCACAGTGGATAAGACACTGGCCCTGGATTCAGGAAGACCTGAGTTCAAATCCGACCTCAGACACTTGACACTTACTAGCTATGTGACCCTGGGCAAATCACTTAACCCTCATTGCCTCACAAAAAAAGCCAAACAAACAATATTTAATGTGTTATAATAAATGCTTAATGCCCCCAAATTGGTGCAGTAGCCTCTAATTTCTAAGTAGCAATACATTAGAACCCCAGCTAATTTTCATAAAACTTGGGACGGTAACAGGGTGATCCCATAAATTTTTATTCGCCACAGCTTCATTGATTTTATTTTTGCAAACCCTTTTTAATTTAATGTAATTAAAACTATCCATTTTTTCATCCCGTGTTGCTCTTTATAAAGATAGTTCCCTCATAATATCAGAAGACTGTGTGGAGGAAGGACTAAAGTGGGGGGAGACTTGAGGCAGGCAGACCCACCAGCAGCTATTTTCCAGGTGTGAGCTGCTAAGGTGATAAGGACCTGCTCCAGGGGAGGGGCAGCGTCAGAAGAGAGAAGGGGGTATATTCAAGAGATATACATCATTGTTGTTGTTTATTATTTCAATTGTCTCCAACTCTTTGTAACCTCAGTTGGAGATTTTCTTGGCAAAGATACTAGAGTGGTTTGCCGTTTCCTTCTCCAGCTCTTTTGACAGATAAGGAACTGAAGGAAACAGGGTTAAGTGACTTGCCCAGGATCATACAGCCAGCAAGTGTCTGAGGCCAGATTTGAACCCATAGAAATGAGTCTTCCTGATTGCAAGCCCATTACTCTTTCCACTGAGTCACTTAGCAACCTGTATGTACTTTATACTAAAGTGGAATTGACAAGAGTTGGCAACAAGAGATATTGTGAAGGTAGAAACAACAGAATTATATATTGGGGGGTAAATGTGAGTGAGAGGTTGTGAATCTGGGTACCTGGGAGGATGGTGGCCCCCTCAACAGTAATAAAATAAATTCAGAAAAGAGGAGTATTCTGGAAAAAAAGATGAAGAGTTCTGTTTTGGACATATTGAATGTGAGGTGTCTATGGGACATACACTTCAACATGACCAACAGGCAGTTGTCAATAGTTCAGGAGAGAAATTAGGGTTAGAAAAATCGATCTGAGAATCATCTGCATAGATATAATAGTAATAGTAATAATAATAATAATAACCACAGCTAACATTTATATAGCATTTACTATGTGCTGGGCACTGTGCAAACGGCCTTACAATTATTATCTCATTTGAGCCTCACAACAACCCTAGGAGGTAGGTGATATTATCATCCCCAGGGGGCAGCTTAGGTGGTGCAGTGGATAAAGCACCTTGGATTCAGGGGGCCCGAGTTCAAATCCAGCCTCAGACACTTGACACTTACTAGCTGTATGACCCTGGGCAAGTCATTTAACCCCCATTGCCCTGACCCCCCCAAAAGATATTATTATCCCCATTTTACCAGTGAGGAAACTGAAGCAAACAGAAGTTAAATGATTTGTCCACGGTCACACAGCTAGCAAATGTTTAAGGCCAGAGTGGAACTCAGGTCTTCCTGATTTCTAAATCCAAGGCAGTAGATAACATCAATAAACAGTATCTATGAGATTCCTATAGATGAACTAACTCAATGGGCTTTCCATCCGCCTCCCTGATAGAGTCTGGACAGTAAGCATTCTTCATCCACACAGTTTTTCCTGTTTTGAATTATTAGGTCTCTTCTGAGAGGTCATAGATCTCACTGAGAAGTCTCTGCAGTGTTTTGGGGTCCCCATGAAATCAATATGCAGTTATTACCCAGGAAATATTTATTGAATTATTGAACTAGTAAAAGGAGCAGAAGTAGAATGGGTGAGAGGGGACCCAGAAGAGTGCATGTAGTGTCCCCCAAGAAGGCAAGGGAAGAAAGAATACCCAAGCTCACCTGCCACTAGTCCCCTGAGGAATTCTATGTTCTGATTACACTGTGGCCTTAAGGTGCTGCTCCTCCCATCTTTGGCCTTTTGTGTCTTTGTACAAGCTTGTTACCCCTTGTTTGTGTCATGGAGGTCATTTGCCGAGCCCACCCCTATTCCATCCACTGGCTCACTGCTACTGGACTCTGGGACTGGGGTTCTGTGCTCAAGTATTTCACCATTGCCAAGTGGGCTTGTGGCGAAGGATTGGCCACTGAGGCAGAAAGAACTGCCCACTCAGTTCCCTTTTGGGGACTTCCTGGGAGGGATGCCAGCCTGACAGAAATAGCCAGTGTCCAGATGTTGCCACTGGAGCAATTACTTTCCAGTGTAACTTGATCCTGGGTCTCGGGTTGGTGATGTTTCTTCTGTTCTCTGCTACTTTTCCTCAGTCGGAGTGATTAAACAGCAATCCTTGAGGGCAGGGATCATTTTTTTTTAATTGGGGGGGGGTCTGTAGCCTGGTACATAGTGAGCACTTAATCTTTTTTAAAGTTTATTTTAACAAGTATTTATATTCTCTCCCTTAATTGAAAAAAAAATAACAAATATTCAGACAAGCAATGAAATCCGTGCAATTAGCTATGTTGTAAATGTTTCTTTCTTACTGAATGCTCAGTTGCTGACTTGGAATGCCATTTACTTTTGCTATCTATTCCGAGCCTCCTTCATCCTTAGTTCCCCTTTTACTTTCCCAGGGAAGGAGCACTCTCTCCCTCCTCATATCACCTTAGGTCTCCTTACCTGTGCACTCCCAGCATTGGCCCTGCCCTTAACAGCATTTAAGCAGGGACTGTTGCTTCAATCTGAAGACCAGCCCAGGACCTTGCCCACAGCAAGGGTTAATCAAATGACTGAAATAGGGAGGTGGTTGGTGTTGAGGAGTGAGAGGCCAAGCTGGTGGCCTTAAATGGAACAGCTTCGGGGGATTTGGGGGAAAAGGGCTGTAAGTTATTTCAGGTGCTTAAGAAGCTCTGGGACCTCAGGAAAGGGGCATGGGACCCAGTCCGAGTGGTGTGGAGAGTTTGAGGGGTGTCAAAGCCCCAGAAAGTGGGGGTCTGGGGAGGGTGTTGGTCTGAGCTGGGGGGGGCTGTCTGAGCCAAGAGTGGGTGTCTCTGAGTCCAGGAAAGTGTGTGTGTGTGGGGGGGGGTCCAAGGCCTGATCTTTGGTGGGTTGGAAGGTCCAAGGTGTGTGTGTGTGGGGGGGGTGTGTGTGGAGGGGTCCTGAGCCTGGGGTGGCAGTCCAGGCACAGTTAGATGGGGGACAGGTCCAAGGCAGGAGGAGGCCGTCCAAGGCTAGGAAGGTGTGATGGGTCCAGGGCCTGAGCTTTGGGGTGCTGTGGGTTCCTCAGACGATGGTGGGGTGGCGGGTCCAAGGCTAGAAATGTGTGGGGGAGTTCAGCGCCTGAGCTTTGGGGTGGGGGGTCTTGAGCCTGGGGTGACTCCAAGCCCAAGAAGAGGTGGCGGGGGAGGGGGGGGGTTGGGGAGTGTACAAGGCGGGGCGGGCCATCCGAGCCAGGGTGGAGCGGGGCGGGGTGACGGGGCGGTCCGAGCCCAGGGAAAACGGGGCTTCCGCGGGGCCTAGGATCCCTAGGAGGTCGGGCCCCGCTTAGGGACTCCTGGGAGACCAGAGGGCGCCCAGTCCTTGCCCCAGCGGGAGGTTCGGCGCGGGAAGGCGTGGGCGGGGTAGCCACGCTAGGGCGGGGAGGGCGTGGCCTCATTGAGTTGAGCACACCCCCAGTCTGCGACCGCCCCCCGCTCTCTGACCACGCCCTCTCGGGCCCCGGCCGCCCCAGTGGCTCCCGGGAGGGGCGAGGCGGGGCGGGGAGGGGCCTCCGTGCCGTGGCCACACCCCACGGGCCCAGGCCTCCCTAATGGCTCCGGGGCCGGTGAGCGGTGGAGGGGAGGGGGCGGATTGCGGGCGCGCCCCCGGCAGGGCACGCCGACGCAGTCGCGGGCGGGCGCGCGCACGCACGCCGGGAGGGAGGGACCGGAGGAAGATGGCGGCGAGAGCCGCTGGAGTCTCATCCTCCGCCGGGGCCGGGGAGTGCGGTCGGGGCCGGGGCCAGGGCCGAGGCCGGGGCCGGGGCCGAGGGGCCGGGCCCGGGCCGTGAGCGCGCAGTCGCCTCGCCCGCCCGCCCGCCGCCATGGCCCGGCTCGCCGACTACTTCGTGCTGGTGGCCTTCGGGCCCGGGCCGCGCGCCGGTGAGTGGGGGGCCGCGGGGCGGGGGGGACGGCCGGGGGGGCGAGGGGGGGACGGGGCGGGGGGAGGGCCAGAGCGCCGGACCGGCTGGGCTCGGCGTTCAGTGCCCTGTTGGCTCCTACCCCCCCACGCCCCGCGTAGATGTCACTCTGCCCCCGAACCAACTGCACAGGTCATCCTGCACCCCCAAACCAGCTTCCTTGCCCCTCTCAGCTGTATGGGTCACCCCGCACCCCCAAACCAGCCTCCCTGCCCTCTCAGGTGCACGGCTCATCCTGCACCCCTAAACCAGCTGCCCTGCCCCCCTCAGCTGCACGGCTCATCCTGCACCCCCAAACCAGCTGCCCTGCCCCTCTCAGCTGCACGGGTCATCCTGCACCCCCAAACCAGCCTCCCTACCCCTCTCAGCTGCACGGGTCACCCTGTGCCCCCAAACCAGCCGCCCTGCCCCTCACAGCAGTAGATGTGGCCCTGTGCCCCCAAACTAGTTGCACAGGTCACCCTGCATTCCCAAGTCAGCTGCCCTGCCTTCTCAGCTGCAAATGTCACCCTGCACCCCCAAACCAGCCACCCTGCCCCTCTTAGCTCACATGTCACTCTCTACCCTCAAACCAGCTGCCCTGTACCCCCAAACATGTACTTTGCCCTCTTTCAGCTGTAGGTATCAGCTTGCATCCCCAAATCAGCTGCAGATGTCACCCTGCACCCCTGAACCAGCTGTTCTGCCCCCTTATACAGGTGGTACCCATAACCCCTCAATGTCATCTTCTACCCCTAAACTGTCTACTCTGCTGCAGTGGCCCCCTGCACCCCCAAACCAGCTACCCTGCTTTTGTAGCTGTAGGTTACATCTGCTTCCCTGTCACCTAGAGATGACAAACCAGTGGCCAGTGGTGTTGCCAGGGGCGGTCCGTTGGTGCTTCTGGTTGGTGTCCTTGCTGTCAGGAGCCCCAAAGCATTCCCTAGGGCCTCCTCTGTGCCTGGTACTGGGGAAGGTCTCTGCCAGTGTGATCTGTACACAGCTAAGCTGTGGAAGAGGCAGCACTTGAACCCAGAGCTCTCTGTTCTGGGTGGGTGGCGGAGGAAGAGAAGAGGTGCCTGTTCTGGAGGCGGGGAGGGGCTGTGGGCACACAAATATCCATACATATAAGGTCTGTTAAAAAGCACATACAAGGTAATTCCTGTGTGAGGGGCCTCAAAGTGAACTTGGTAGGACCCAGGGGTGCCCAGGCCTGAGCTGTAGGGGCTTGGAATGTCCCCTGGGGAGAAGCCAGCTGGGCCCATCACTGCTGGGTGTGATGCAAGGTCAGGAGGCATGGGTTGGCCTCTGAGTGAGTGCCTTGACCCCCGGCCCCCCAGCTGATGTCCTCACCTGTGGGAGGATAGCGGTCGTGCTCCTGCCGGTCACTTCCTCGAGATGGTGTGAGGATCATAGGAGGACAGGCCTGGGGCAGTGGGCACCAGGCCTCATGCAGACAGGAGGCCGTCAGAACCTTCCTCTTTGGCACTGATTGTAAGGGCTGGAGGAGGTCAGAGAAGGAAGGCACGGCTGTGAGTTGGAGCATCCTGGGAAGTTTTCCCAGAGACTGGGTCTTGATTTCAGCCTTGAAAAAAGGCTAGAGCAGGGATACAGTCAAGAATTGGAGGTGGGGAGGAGCCTCCGAGGAGAGCTGGGACACGGTGGGGGCTAAGGCAGGCTGGGCTCCTTGGGCTCCGGGCCCAGAGCAGGAGGCCGAGGAGGAGGCTCTGGCAGCGAGTGCAGGGAAAACAGCTTTCCACAGTCAGGGCATCAGGTTGTGCATGAAACGCTGCACCCCTGGTCCAGGAGTGCAGAGGCAGAGGGGTCTTTTGAATCCGGGGCCACTGGGGCCATCCCACTGGTACTGATTGGCAGCCGGGGCGGGGGGTTCCCCAGGGAGGGGGGTTGTGCCCAGGCAGGATTGGAGGCTCTGCCTTCCTCCTGAGTGCCCCTCTCTGCAGGGCTGGCAGAGGCCGAGACCTGCTCCCTCCTTCCTATGGAGAGCCCACCCTTGGCACTGAACTCAGCCAAATGCTTACCGCCAAGTGAAGTGTCCCAGGAGGCCCCTCTGGGCACCATAGGAGAGTGGCTGGTTTGAATGGAGGTGGGACGGACACATGAGCTCAGGAAGCTGCTGCAGGTTCCTGCTGTCAGTCAGATGTGGGCCTTGACTGGGCTTTCGGGTGGCAGGCGGGAAGAGCTACATGGAACCATCCTCACTCTTGAATGAGCAGGCTCACTGCCTGAAGTTAGAGGTCGGTCTGTGCCCACAGAAGACTGTGGCCTTAGCCTTCATCCCTGGCCTTAACCACTGAGCTGGCCAAGCCCACAAGGCCCAGGAGTCTGCCTCCCAAGAGCTCACCATGTTTTGAGGAGGGGTCCCCGCTCAGCTCCAGAGGCACACAGGGCCCAGGAGTTCGGATGCAGAGTGGGCCCTGGGGCCCTCCCTCCTCCGGCTTTCCCCCTTCCCCATGCTCACCGTTTTCGGATGTGTGTGTGTGTGGTACTTCTACTAGGCCTTGAGCTCCTTCCTGGTGGGCAGAGGCTGGGCCTCTTCGTGGGTTTGGGTCCCTAGGGCTCTGGGCATCGCTCGGTTGGGCCTGGCTCTGGAGCAGTCATCCAAAAGAGATTCTCCACCATGAGTGGGTGCCATGGCTTGGGCCTGGGGGGGGCAGGCAGTGCTTTGGGCCCCACCCCACTTCTGTTTTTCCTGTATGGATAAGTATCTGTTTGGGCAGATGGCTAGAACAGGTGGGCCCAGGAGGCCCAGCTTTGGCTGAGGGGGCAGGGGTGGGGGGTTGGCTCTCTGGGATTCGGGACAGGTTGGAGTGGGGGAGTTGGTTTCCTATCTTGCTCTGTCCTGTGTAACTCCCAGTGTGATTGAGTCCCTTTCTAGGGAGAGAGGCGTCTTCCACTAGCACCTCCTTCCTGCTCTGATTCTGAGTCTGGGGTCTCAGTGGGCCAGCCCCCACCTCCCTCACGGCAAGGGGAGTCCCCTTCCTCTCCTCCCCACCCCATTCCCCAAGGCCCAGGCATCCCTAGTTGCCCATGCCTTGGCCTTGGTTTCAACCCTGCCCTTGGATGAGCTGGGCCACATTCCTAGGCCACATCTGTTGTCCCCACCCATGCTTCCGCCCTCTCTCTGGAGCAGGTTGGGGCTGTTCTGGGTACTTGGAGCAGCTCCCTTCCCTTCCCTTCCCTCCCCCAGCCCAGTGGGTCTGCTGTGGGCACTTTGGCTCCTGATTCAATGGCAGGCCACTGGTGGAGCCTGTGGCCTTTGGGGCCCCGCAGGTTGGGAGGGTGGGATGGAGCAGCTGGAGGGAGAGGCTGCCGTGCCCCCAGCTGGGGCTGGCCCGGGATGGGCCTGCAGGGGCAGCAGAGCCTGGCACTGCGTCTGGGGGCTTGCCAGCAACGTGATGTAGTTGTTTGTATTTTCCTTGGCCTAGTGCTTCAGCGTGGCGAACAGAGGGGAGAGGCAGTCGGCTGGCTGGGGATGAAGGCTCGAAAGTCCTGGCGCTTTACTGAATGAGGCCTGGGCCCTGCTTAGCTTGGCCCTGTTCTGAGGCTAAAGCAATTGCAATTAGAGCCTTCGTGAGTGTGTGTGTGTGTGTGTGTGTGTGTGTTTCTGAGTATGACTGTGTGTCTGTGTGTGTTTCTGGGTATGACTGTGTGTGTGACTATGACGTGGCCTCCTTATATCCATATCCATGGGCTGGCTGGGAAGGGAAGGGAAGGGAAACTTCCCTACCTGTCTCTTGGAGGGAGCCAAGCACGGTTCTCCCTGGGTCCCCAGTAGGACACCACCCTGGTGACTCATGACAGTACTGGTTGGAGCGGTCCTCTCTCTGTCAGGGTGGCTGGGAGTTGCCCCACCCACTTACTGTCCACACTGACATGAAGTGATGGGGAGGGATGCAGACACGAGCCAGGACACCTGTCCACACCCCCTGGGCTAGAGTCAGCCTGAGGCTGAGGGGGAAGCAGCAGACTGAATTCTCCCATGTCTGTCCGGGGGCCCTAGGCTGCAGCATGCTGGCTGCCTACTGCCCCCTGGGGAGGGGGAGGCAGAGGGCCCAGGTTCAAATCCTGACTGCCGTGGCTCCTCACCAGTAAAATGAGGGTGTGACTAGAGATGACCTCTTGGGTCCTTCCTGTTCTTTCCCCTTCTGATCCAGAGAAGCTCAGTGTGGCTCTGTAGAGAGAGGGCGAGGGGGAGTAGGGGCATAGCCACAGAGGGGAATGGTTTTGCATGGAGCCGGTATGTGTTGGGAGCAGAGATGACTGACCCAGACTCAGACTCCCTGCAGGATACTGGGTGAGAAGTGAGAGTCAGAGAGACAGGCAGGAAGCCAGGCTGCGTCTTTCCGGTGGAGCCTGAGCCTTGGGGTCCCCTCCCTTCCGGGTGTGCCTAGCAGGTGGGATGGAGAGGGCACCAGGCCCCTTGAGGTCTGTGGAGGTAACTGGTCAGAAGGCAAGCTAGGCAGCATTAAGGAAGCTTTTGTGGCCTGTTGGGGAGGTCGTGGAGGGATCAAACTGCCTAGGCCACACTGACCATTATCGCTAAGCTACAGGGCCAGGAGGAAGGACTGGCTGATGCACACTTCAACATTTATTAACCACCTGTTGTATATGGAGCACTGTATACTAAGCTTCTTCCTGAAGGAACTGCAGTGTGGCCAAGCCTCAAAGCTTTCCTGGGAAGCAGGAGAGGCCCAGGCTCCTAACTGTGTGCCAGGAGTGTCGTGGGGGGCAGGAGACGGTACCTTCCTGGGGCTAAAAGGATGCTTAGAAATGAATGGAGACACGCAGAAGAGGGAGGCTTGGCAGAGCTGGGATCGGACTGGAACTCTGTGGGAGTAGATGCACAGTCTCCTACCAAGGACCAGTGAGGGAAACCAAGGCAGGTTTTATGGAAGGAAGGGGTGGGGATGGGGCTCGCTCACTTCTCTGACCCTCAAATCCTCAGCTTCCAAAGATCAGGCTGTTGGGGGAGCATGGGAGGGGGCAGTGGCCTGGAGAGCAGTGGGTTGTGGTCGGAGTCGTCTGCCTTCATCTTAGCCAAGGGCTTGACAGCCTGTCTTATGGCATCCTTGTAGACAAGGCCAGGCTGTGTGGGCCAGACAGTGGGATGGTGAGGTGGGCTCAGAACTGGTTGAATGAACAGCCAAGACTCCCAGCATTGTCCAGTGATCCAGGCCAGCTTGGAAGAAGGAGGCCTGTAGTGGAGGATCCCGGGATCTGGCCTTGGTTCTGGGTTGTTTCCCTAGGTTTGATAAGCCCCCTAGATGAAAGACTAAAGCAGCCACCTGTCAGGGGCCCTAGGACACTGGCAGCGGCAGCTCGCTCACACGGGCTGAATTGGGTAAGGTGAAGTAGAAACAGTCTTGCCCTTGGGTTCAAAAACGTCTCCATTGCACGCACAAGATGAGGGATCAGAGGAACATCTGCCCACCAGGGAGTGGGAGGCTTTGGTGGCCTTGACAAGCAGGGCCTCTGTGAGGCCTCACTGTGACCTGGCCACCCCAAAGGCAACAGTCGAAGAAGGTTTCAGGCCAGAGGCCCTGGTCCTGGCATATCTGAAGTCCTGTGTTTAGGCCCCAGCCCCAGGAGTGGCCAGAGAAGGGATCCGGAAGGAGGGAGGGCTTTGAGGCTGAGCCATATGGAAATGGAAGGCAGTCATTAGGTGTGGAGGTGGGCTGGGGAGATAGTCTGGGAACATTGGAAGGGCCCGTAGGGAACCGGGGCCAGGCCACCAAGGGCCGACCAGGAGCAGGGGGGAGAAGTTGTTGAAAGATGGGTCTGTCCCTGACAGGAGGGCGGCAGGGAGCAAAGGAGGTTGTTGGAATCTGGTTGGATGAAGCAGCCGCTGCCCCCGTCTGCTTCTAGAGGTCCCCGCCTCGAGGGCCAGTCACTGGGACCTGTGGGCCTCTCGCGGGCTGCGGCAGAGGAGGAGATGTTGGAAGACTTGGCGCCGGAGGGGCTGGGCCGTGCACTGTGTCCAGCTGGCAAGGGCGGGGCTCTCGCTAGCCATCCTTCCAATGGGATCTGGCTCTTGGCCCCTTCCCGTTCTCTTTCCTCCCCTAGGGCTGCCCTCCCCACCCTGGGCCCATCCCACACCCCCTTCGTAATGGGCCCCACTCCCCCCCACCTGCCTGTCCCAGACTGCCCTGCTAGCTGAGCACGGTGGCCCCACTCAGCCTTCACTTTTCCCCGTGCAGGGCAGGGTGTGGAAAAGCAGGAAGCAGGTGGCTGCTGCCTCTCACTAACCTCTGCTGTGCTGTGGCCCTCATGCCTTTCTCAGAAAGGAACCACGAGAGGGGCCTGGTCAGGGAGGCCGGCGGTCCATCCCCTGTTCCCGAGCATTTCCTGAGGGTGGGCCGCCGGCACTTGGAGCCAGTGTAGAGATGCCTGGTCCTAGCTCTGCCACCTCCAGTTTGCTGGGGGACCCTAAGCAAAGCGCCCTACCCTTTGGGCCTCCATTCCTCAGCTGGGAAATGATGGCTTGACCCACCACCTCCATTTCCACTTCCACTTGCGGCCCTCGAATTCCAAAGCTGTGAGGATTCTCCTGGGCCCAGCACCAACCCAGCCTTGGAGAGACCAGTGCATCCTTCCATCCCGACCCCCCACACAGGGACTAGTCCATATAAGAGACTGGCAAGCACTGAGGAAGCACCCACTGGATGCCAGGCACTAGGCTGGGGATCCAGGTACCAAGAATGAAACCTGCCGCATTCAGGGAATTGAGATTCCAATGGAGGGAGCAGCAAGGACATCTGTGAGTCTGTCCAGAATAAATGTAGATGAAGGAATGCAGGGAGGAATCCAGGAAGCATTCAGTAGGCACCTACTAAGTGCCAAGGACTATGCCAAGGGCTGGGGGCATAACAGTGGGAGGTGGTCCCTGCTCTCAGCGTGCCCCCTGGCACATGGGAAAGGTCTCAGCTCTAAGCCCAGTAGATGCAAAGGTCCCCAGGCCTTTGGGGGCAGGAGCAGGTGGTCTGGCGTCGTCTTCCGTGCCTTTTCCACCAATGAAATCCCACCCGCTTCTGATGCTGAACCACCGGATGGGGCCAAGGACTCCGGTGGCAGAAGGTTCTTGTCTGGGTCTCTCTCCCTGTGGCTTCAGCCCCTGCAGGAGCAGGCCCCAGGCTACATCTCCCAGGATGGGGGCAGAGGGCACAGGGCAGGGCTGTTCCCAAGGCTCTTGGGTTTGGGGTCCTGGGCTGTCTCCATCAGGGTCTGAGGGGAGGTGGTGGGGATGATTGGCCCCTTCTCCATAGGATCCGCCTCCTTGGATGGGAGGGATTGAAGGAAGAGCAGTAAAGGGAGGGCACTCCTGGCATGGCTCTTGCAAAGGCATGGTGGCAGGAGATTTGTGAGGAGCAGACAGCTGTTGGGCTGGATCACAATGTGGAGGAGGCTGGAGAGGTGGATGGGACAGAACTGCTGCTAGGGTCTGGGTGAGGAGAGGAAGAGGCTCAGGCTGGGCTTAAAGAAAGTAATTTTGGCCGTCGGCTATGGGATGACCTGGAGTGGGGATGGACAGGGTGGACGGCCTGGCAGGATGTTGTTATGGGAACATGGGAGGCCACTTGTGAGTGCAGAGAGGCCGTGAAGGGGAGTGTGTGGCTGATCCTGTCTGTGGTTGTTTGCAAACAAGACCGGGAGCTTCTGGAGGCCAGGGATCGGCTCCTAGCCCAGTGCCTGGCCTGCCGTAGGTGCTTAATAAATGATCCCGCCAGGGTTATGGAGCAGTCGCAGTACCCTTGGCAGAAGTGGGGAGGGTTTGGGGAGAAAGGTGGCGAGTTCTGTTGTAGATATGGTCAGTCTGGGACCTCTCTGGGACATAGGCAGTTGGTGACATAGAACTGAGGGGCAGGGAAGGGGGGCTGGGTGGGGAACTGATAAGGGGGAGGGGAGGAGCCCTCACGGGCAAGGGGCAGAGGCCGAGGCATGCTCAGGGAAGCAGGAGGCCAGCAGGCTTCGGGAGGCCTTCAGTGTTAGTTTACAGAATCTCGCTGCCAGCTCGCTGGATTTTGGAGGCAGGAAGACCCGAGTTCCATTTCAGCCTCCGACGCTTACTTAGCTGGGTCACCCTGGGCAAGTCACTTCCCCTCTGTCTGCCTCCATTTCCTCCGATGTCAGGCGGGGATGTGAAGAGGGCCTACCTCACAGGGTACCTGAGGAAACATGCGTGCTGCCCGAAATGTCACAGGGGCCTTAGCGGACAGATGAATTCTCAGGATGCTTTGACTTCCCTTGAACCTATGTGTGGCTGGGTGGGCCGTCAGCCCTTCCTGTGTGTGGTCATGCGCCAGGCGGACTCAAGGACAGTGGCCTCGCCTGGCTCAGGCCCCCCGGCTGGCTCAGGCCCCACCAGCTCCAGACTGAACCCACACTCACCTTGTGGTGGTGGGCCAGCGTGCTGGCAGCCAAGGAGGCTGTGCTGCTCTGCTGGGGCTCTCTGGCCTCTCTCCCTGCCCAGGCCATGGTAGGAGCTCATGAGGGCCTTGGGGAGAGCATGGGTGATTTTGCCAGGGGAGTAACAGGACGAAAAGCTGTGGTGGTCCAGCCTCTCCACTCGGAGCCCATTAGCGAGCCCATTAGCATCATGTGATGGGATGAGGGCTCCAGTCTGTGGTCAGAGAGATGCCTGCATTCAAAGCAGACCTGAGGGCCTGGAAGTGGGGGGGGGGGGATGACAGTGAGTGCAGAAGGGCAGTGCTGCCCCCCCCCCTCCACCAGGCTCCCCTGGGTATTTCAGCTGCCAGCTGAATGTCTGTGGGGTGGGGTGAGCAGCACTTTATCCAGTAATTGCCCCTCCCATGGTCAAGGCATTGCAGTGGATAGAGCGCTGGGCCTGAGTTCAAATCCAGCCTTAGATGCTTTTTAGCTCTGTGACCCTGGGTAAGTCACTTAACCCAGTGGAGAAGGAAACAGCAAACTCCTCCAGTCTCTTTATTTGTTTTGTTTTAGTGAGGCAATTGGCGTTAAGTGACTTGCCCAGGGTCACACAGCTAGTAAGTGTTAAGTGTTTGAGGCCCGATTTGAACTCAGGTAGTCCTGACTCCAGGGCCGGTGCTCTATCTACTGCGCCACCTGGCCGCCCCTCCTCCAGTCTCTTTAGACGGTATTGGCATGCTCCATCCTTGGGGTCACGATGAATTGGCCACAACTCAACAACAGTGTGCTCAGGGGGCCTTGTGTGGGAGTCAGGGGCTGTCAGCCTCTGGGTTCCGCCCCAGCCAGGCTCTGTCTCTGTGGTGGCTCGTGGTGAGGCAGGAGAGGAAGAGGGGAGCAGGAAGCTGAGGTTTTGTGAGCAGCCTCCCAAAGCCCTCGCTGCCCTTATATAGGCAGAGCCTCTGGGCCCCCTCAGCTCCCGCCCATAGGCACCTTTGGGCAGGATCTGCCAGTGGCCCCTGAGCCCGTCAGCCCTGGCCATGGCCAGCCGTGCTCCGCCAGAGGGGCTGGGGCGTGCCAGCCGCATCCACTCCAGCCTCCCCACGACTGCCCATGCGTCATCATCAGGCCTGGCACTGACTAGTCCAGGGCCCTGTGACTTCATCCATTGTTGGAACCCTCTGCCACTTCGTGGTGCCCCTCAGCTCGTCTTGTGTGGCCTTGGGGGGTGGCTGAGGGGTCTGGCCACGTGGATCGTAGGCCCTGAAGTCTTCCCATATGTTCTCTTGTTGGAGCCCCCCAGAAACCTGGGAGGTCAGCTCTGTTATCCCCATTTTGCAGATGGGGGAAATGAGGCAGCCACGGTGAAGTGACTTGCCCAGGGCCATACACCTTGTGAGTGTCTGTGGCTGGATTTGGATTGAGGTTTTCCGGAGTCCAGATGCCGCACTGTTCTCCTGTGCCCCATTTCCCCTTTTGTGGGGGGCTTTCGGCCTTCCCCGCCTCCTGAGGGCCTCAGTGGGGGTGATTCCCCATCAGACGCTGCTCTTTCTCCAGTGATGGGGCCCGCCTGGGGCCAGAGCTACCTCTGGGGCCATCGGCTTGTGGTCCCCTGCCCGTCCTCCGTCCTCCAGGCTGGGGAGAAGGAGGGGATTTCTGCTTGCTCAATAGTGTTTCCCAGAAGTGGGCTCTCTCAGATACTCTCTTGGGGGCATTTGTTTCTCTCTTCTCTATTTGGCGAGAGTGGATGGGGAGGAGACCAGGAACCTCCTCTGTGCTCAATTGGCCTCCAGACTCTCCTAATCTTCATGGGAAGGGGTGCTGGGGTGGTGAGCCCCCTTCGGATGGAGGGCTGGAGCCCCTCTGCCCCTTGGCTGTACTTCTTCTGGCCTCTGGACGGTCACCCAGGAGCCCCGGGGAGGCAGTTGGCTTGGGTCTGGGGGAGGGGCGTCAGGCAGGGCTGTGTTTTGAGCTCACTGGAGCACTGAGGATGAGGGCTAGGGGAGGATGCCTGGCTCCTGCCTTTACCCTCCTTGCGACTTCCCTTTCTCCTGGGATGCATGCACTGCTTTCTGGTTGTTTTCTTAGAGCATGGGCACAGGACGTGTTGGGGAGCGACCCCTTGTCCTGTCTTCTCCAAGGCGCAGGAAGCGGGCTTGGCTCTGCCTGCCAGCCAGCCCCATGCAGTGAACAGACGTGCAGACACACAGGTGGGCCCAGGCTGCGGTAGGAGAGAAGACCTGGGGCTGCCCTCTCCAACCCTTTCTGTCTGGGCTGCCCACAGACTGCAGGGGAGTCTTTGGGTGGCAGATCCCAGCCTTTGGGCCTCACCATCCTGGCTGTCTCTGGGCTGCCCAGGGCAGTGGAGGGGGTGGGACAGGACCCGGCTCAAAGGCAATGTGATATATGGAGGGGGCAGAGCAGAGGAGCTCGGGGCCAGGCCGGCTGCAAATATTTTTATTTTTTTTTAATTATGAAAGCATTTTATTATTTTCCTGTTATATGTAGAGATAGTTTTCAACATTTCTTTTATAAGATTTCTATTTTCAATTTTTCTCCCTCCCTCCCCCCCTCCCCAATACTGCAAGCGATCTGATCTAGGTTATATATGTACAATCGCATTAGACCTATGTCTGCATCAGTCAGGTTACAGGAGAAGAATCAGAGCAAAAGGGAAAAACCGCAGCACCCAAAACAAAAGAAATAGTGTGGTTCAGTCTGCATCCAGATTCCACAGTTCTTTTTTTTTTTCTTCCTGGATTTGGAGAGCCTTTTCAATCATGAGTCCTTTGGAACTATCTTGTAAGTCCGGCTGCAAATAGAAGCAGCTGATGCGCAGACCCTGGGATCGCAGGGACCACCACGGAGCAGTTTGGGGCATGGGAGGCACTGTGGTGCCTGGGCCCGAGCTCGGGTTCAGACCGACCCAGCCACAGGCCTGAGGGATGCTTGCCCGTCGGCTGGCTTGGGCAGGGTTCCCTCTGCCTGGCCTGCCTGATACAAAGGAGGGAGTGTGTCTGAAGCCTTCAGTGTGGGGCCCAGGTTAGACACCTTCCTCCTAGCTTGGGAGGGGGTGCTTTGGACTTTCTGGCCTCAGTGGGCGTGGGCTAGTCTCATTCCAGGGTAAAACTCAGCCCCCTTCTTGGCAGAACTGTGAACTTGCCCCCTCTTAGAGGGGGACCGGCCTCTACCCCCCTCCCCCCCATCCCAGGCAAGCCCCCTGATTGCCCGGTGGACCCAGGGCTCCTGCAGTCCGCCGGAGCCAGCGCCGTGTTGGGGAGAGCCCAGGGTCAGCAGATGTCACCACTGTAACCCCTTCCAGGCTGCAGAAGGAGGTCACCCTAGGAGGGCTGCCTTCTTGGGCAGCCCCTGATGCCCTCACAGACTAGAAGCAGACTCAGAATCAGGGTTTTCTAAGCTCTTTGTCTTTGTGACCTTGGGTGGCTGGAGGGCGGGTGCCTTCTGCTCGCCTGTCTCCACACATGACTATTTTGGGTGGAAATTGGGGGTTTGGGAGCTGTCTGTGGGCCTGGGGGAGGGGGAGTTGCTGGGGGGGTTGGGGGTGGGGCAGGGCACCCAGGGCGGAGCTCAGGAGGCCTGCAGACACACTCCTTTGGTCAGCGAGATGTCAGCTCTCCCTCCGCCTGCCTCACAGGCATTCGAAGGGGATTCTCTGCCTTTCCCCCCACGCCCTCCCTCCTCCCCTGGCACAGGTCTCTGCCCCACTCTGGTGTGGGCCCCCACTGCGGCTCATCCTCCCTTTCCCACAGGTAAATGTCCGTGGCTCCCTATGGCCCCAGGGTCTGGTGTTCTTTGGAAGCCCTTTGGGCCCTGCCCCCTCCTCCCTTTCCAACCTCCTTACTGTGTTCCCTTCGCCCCAATGCCACCAACTCCTGGCTCTTCTGCCTCTTGGTTCTGGGATGCTCTCCCTCCTCATGGCTGCCACCTGGCTTCTCTCAAATCTCAGCTGAAATCCTGCCTTTCCCTATCCCCAAACCAGGGCAAGTCACCTGACCTCAGGTTGCCTCAGTTTCCTCATCTGTAAAATGGGGATACCCCCTTCTCCCAGCTAGTGTGAGGATCACGTGAGACCGTGCATATAGTGTATCAGAGTGGTGTGTAGTAGCCGCTATATGAATGGAGTTCGTATTCGCTCTTCCTTCTGGCAATGATCGCCTACTCCTGTTGTCCACGGCTTGTTTGTCCATAGTCCTTTGCGTGTTGTCTTCCCCTGGGAGACTGTGAGCATCTCCAGGGCAGGGCCTTTGGCACAGCCTGGCACGTGGTGGGCGACGGATAGGTGCTGAGGGACTGTCAGGCCCCAGAAGTGCGCTGTGCCCTCGTGCTGGGGGGAGATGGCGGGTTATCTGGGTCGGTGCCCGTGGTCTCCTGCTGACCTTTGCATTCCTCTCTGGCCCCTCTTTGCTCATGCACCCAGGCACCTTTCAGTGCCCTCCACCCCCCTTCTCTTTCTGTTTTAGGGCTCCTGATGTCGGCGCTCTCCTGGCTCTAACATTCCCAACACCTGCATGTTGGGATAGCAGAGGGAATGGCAGGCTGAGGCCTGGGCTCTGGGAGGGCTTCTCGAGCTGGTATTTGGGGGGTAGAGGGTGTTGTGGATGAGCTGCTGTCTCTGACTGTGGCCACTTGTGCCCACAGGGAGTGGGGAAGGCCAAGGGCAGATCCTACAGCGTTTCCCGGAGAAAGACTGGGAGGATAACCCATTTCCCCAAGGAATTGAGCTGGTGAGTTGGGGGACACTGTTGAGTCTGGCCTGTGACCTGAGGAGAGCGTCTGGGCCCAGCCAAGCCCAGTGCCAGGTGTCATGAGAGTGTCTGGGACCGCCGTCCAGTGTGGCCTGACTCTGTGGCCACCCGGAGGGTTGTGGGCTCCTACCTCCCCTTTCCCTGCCAACCCTGGGCAGGAAGAACATGTGGTGTGCCTGGCAGGACCTCAGTCCCCAGCTCAGAGGCCCCAAGCCTGCTTCCCTGGGGTCTGAGGTCTCGGGCCAGGCCCAGCGTCATCGGAGCCTGTGCAGGCTTGCTGGTCTGGGTGGAGAGGCTCTGTTTGGGCCCAGCTCCTGCCCCCTTCCCTTTCCTAACATCCTTGTTAGTGGAAGCCCTCCGTTAGGGCCTCCTGTCCTCTTGGCGCAGCTCTGCTCTGTCCAGTGTCTCCGTGGATCCTCAGGGAGATGATAGCACAGCTTCCACGCCCCCACTCTTTTTTTTTTTTTTTTTTTTTTTGCGGGGCAATGGGGGTTAAGTGACTTGCCCAGGGTCACACAGCTAGTAAGTGTCAAGTGTCTGAGGCCGGATTTGAACTCAGGTACTCCTGAATCCAGGGCCGGTGCTTTATCCACTGCACCACCTAGCTGCCCCACGCCCCCACTCTTAAGATGAGAAAATGTGCTCTGAGATCCTGGGGTCCCCCCACGAATCAGTGCCAGCCAGTGTGCCAGCCCCGGTGACAGTGGGGCGGGGGAACCTCACAGCCTCTATTTCCTCCCTCCTGCCAGTTCTGCCAGCCGAGCGGATGGCAGCTGTGCCCTGAGCGGAACCCACCGACCTTCTTCATTGCCGTTCTCACCGACATTAACTCTGAGCGACATTACTGTGCCTGCCTGACCTTCTGGGAGCCGGTAGAGCCCTCGCAGGTCAGGGTGGAGGTGGGGTGGGCACCGGCACGGGCATGGGAATTCTGTCCTGGGCTGGAGAGGGGAGGGAAAGGAGTAACCCGGGGCCATCTGCACTCCCTGCCCCAGGCACCAGCATGCACCGGAGAGGAAGAGGAGGAGGCTGGAGAGAGGCCTTCGCCGTCGGCCCTGGGTCCCCCCAGCCAGCTGTTTGCCCCCAAGACCCTGGTGCTGGTGTCCCGGCTGGACCATGCTGAGGTGTTCCGGGTGAGGAGGGTGCTGTGTCGGGTGGGCCTGGGCACCGCAGGGGGAGATTCCTGCCCCCCTAACCGTGGCTCCCGGCCCCTCATTTTCTGCAGAACAGCCTTGGTCTCATCTATACGGTCCACGTGGAGGGGCTGAGCGTGTCCCTGGAGAATGTCATCGGCAACCTGCTCACTTGTACCATCCCCATCACTGGGGGCTCCCAGGTGGGCCCGCGGCGTCACCGGGGCTCCCTCCCCTCGGTCCGCTGACTCCCTGGGTCTGTCTTTGTCCCTTTTGCTTTCAGGCCTCTCTCTGTCCTCTTAGTCTGGGCACGTGTCTGTCTGTCTGTCCTCTCAGTTCCTGGGCACCTCTGCCCTTCGTGTGGGGGGCTCTTTCCTCGCCCCCTTATCTGATTGGTCGTGTGTCTCTAACTGTGTCTCTCTGTCTGTCCTGCGCAGCCGGACTCTATGGAGGAAGGAGCGGTACGGACTACTGATCCCTTCTCCCCAGGGCCCCTGTCCCTGTCCATGCCCCCCGGGGCAGCCTGGGGGGGAGGGGTCTGGGCCAGGAAATGCCACATGTGGCCCTTCAGTAGCCATAGGGCATGTCCAGGCAGGCAGTGCCCTGGACACAGGCCCCGGGGAAAGGACCTACTTTAGGGAGGGGACAGAGAAGTGTGAGGCTTGGGCGGGGCATGGGGAGCTAAGTCCAAACCCATCCTTCTCTCCAGAGGACCATCTCCCTGGGCGCCGGGGACCGGCAGGTCATCCAGACGCCTCTCACGGACTCCCTGCCGGTCAGCTGCTGTAGCGTGGCCCTGCTCTTCCGACAGCTGGGTGAGGCCCCGGCCTGGGGGCAGGTGGAGACTCAGGGGGGCTGTTGGCTGTGGGGAGAGCAGAGGGGGATGCCTGCCCTAGAGAGGTAGACTGAGGAAGAGCCACCCCCCCCCCCGAGAGGAGGGATGGGGCTGTGCAGCAGTGGGGGGGGGGCCCCTCAGCCTCCCGGCTTCCACTTCCTGGGCACCGCCTGAGCCCACCCTCTGTACCTAGGTATCACCAACGTGCTGGCCTTGTTCTGCGCCGCTCTCACAGAACACAAGATCCTCTTCCTGTCCCGCAGCTACCAGCGGCTCACCGATGCTTGCCGGGGCCTGCTCGCCCTCCTCTTCCCCCTTAGATACAGGTACCAGGCTGTGCTCCCGCTGTGCTGTATTGGAGGTGGGGGGCAGCTCCAGGATCTCTTCTGATGCCTTCCAACTGTTACAGCTTTACCTACGTGCCCATCCTGCCCGCGCAGCTCCTGGAGGTTCTCAGCACCCCCACGCCTTTCATCATTGGCGTCAACTCTCTGTTCCAGGCAGAGACCCAGGAGCTGGTGAGGAGACGTGGGCAATCGCGGCCTCCCGCCCTGCCCCCACCCCATCCGTCCTGCTCCTATCCCAGCAGCCGGAGCACTTGGCCCTGGTCGCTAGCGGAGTGACCCTGGCCGAGTCACGCTACCTCGCGTTACCTCATCTCCAACATGGGGATCAGCCTTGAGCCAAGTGGCTGGCACACAGTGGTTATTCTGCAGTCAGCGATGCCCCAGCCTCCAGCCCCTCCCCTTCGCTGGTCCTGCTGAGCTCCCCTGGGCTTCCTCTGCCTGCGGGGCATCCCCCAAGCCCACTCACGCGCTCCTTCCCTCCTGCTCACAGCTCGACGTGATCATTGCCGACTTGGATGGGGGGACGGTCACCGTCCCTGAGTGTGTGCATATCCCTCCCCTCCCTGAGCCCCTGCACAGCCAGACTCACAGCGCCCTCTGCATGGTAAGTGAGGCCGGTGACCCTGAGTGCTGAACCAGGGCCGCTGAGGGTGATGGGGGAGTATCCTTGCGCTCCTGCGGGCTTTGGGAGGCGAGTCCTGAGCCTGGACAGGGAGGGCCCTCCTCTGGGCTGCCTCTGCAAGGGTCCAGTCACCCGTCTGTCTCTGCAGGTCCTGGATCCTGAGCTAGAGCTCGCTGACCTTGCCTTTCCTCCCCCAGCTACCTCCACCTCTTCCTTAAAAATGCAGGTATGTGTCAAGGGAGCAAGGTGCCCCCCAGGGGCACCCGCCCTGTCAGGGACAGAGGAGGCCCCCCCCCTCCCCCTGCCCTGGTCCCCAGGCTCCTCTACCAGCCTCTAAAGTCCAGCTTCCCCCAGGACAAGGAGCTCCGGGCCGTGTTCCTGCGCCTCTTTGCCCAGCTGCTCCAAGGCTATCGCTGGTGCCTGCACATTGTGCGTATCCATCCTGAGCCTGTGATCCGCTTCCACAAGGTGAGCCCCCTGGCCCCCACCCTCCAGTGCCCCCTGGAGCTGAGGGCCAGGCCCCTGACTCCATGTCTGCCCTGCAGGCTGCATTCCTGGGCCAGCGGGGCCTGGTGGAGGATGATTTCCTGCTCAAGGTGCTGGAGGGCATGGCCTTTGCCGGCTTCGTGTCGGAGCGGGGCGTCCCCTACCGGACCACTGACCTGTTTGATGAGGTAAAAGCTGCTCCAGGGTGGGGGTGGGGAGCTGTCCCTTTGCCGGGGTCCCCCTTCTTCCTTGACCTCCCTCTCCTCAGCTGGTGGCCAACGAGGTGAAGAGGATGCGGGCCGATGAGAACCAGCCTCACCGCATCCTGCGCCACGTGAAGGAGCTCGCGGAGCAGCTGTACAAGAATGTAGGCGGCCGTGGAGGCGGGGGTCGGGGGTTGGCATGGCCTCGGGCTGCCCAGCCCGTGGGGGTGACCCTTGCCCTTGTGCCCCTGCCAGGAGAACCCCTACCCCGCTGTGACAATGCACAAGGTTCAGAGGCCAGGGGAGGGCAGCCACCTGCGGCGGGCGCCACGCCCCTTCCCACGCCTGGATGAAAGCACCGTGCAGTGGATTATCGACCAGGCCACTGCCAAGCTACAGGGTGCACCCCCTGCCGTGCGAGCCGAGAAGAAGGCCACTGTGCCTTCGGGGCCCCCCATGGGTGAGCTCCTGTGCCAGGGGCTGGGGCGGGGGGTGGGCTAGGCTGGGCAGACAGATACCACTGATGCCACTCGCTCCCCAGCTGCCATCGTCGAGCGCAATGGCGCGGTCCATGCCAATAGTGCCCGGCGGCTCGAAGTCGTCCGAAACTGCATCTCTTACGTCTTTGAGGGGAAAATGTTGGAGGCCAAGAAGGTGAGGGGGGTAGCCCGGGGGTGGCAGGCGGCCCGGGAGGGAGGCAGGGGCCCTGTGGCTGGGCCTCACTGTCCTGTGCCTCCAGCTGCTGCCGGCCGTGCTCCGGGCTCTGAAAGGTAGAGCCGCCCGCCGCTGCCTCACGCGCGAGCTCCATCTGCACGTCCAGCAGAACCGCGCCGTCCTGGACCACCAGCAGTTTGACTTTGTGGTGCGCATGATGAACTGCTGCCTGCAGGTGAGGGTCGTGACCCACGGCCAGGGCCGGCGGGCTCCCGTCCCCCCTGCCAGGCGTGACCACTGCCCATGTGTTCCCCAGGATTGCACTGCAATGGATGAGCATGGCATCGCTGCAGCCCTGCTACCCTTGGTCACAGCCTTCTGTAGGGTGAGTGACAGGCCCACGGGCTCAGCCCTGAGGGCGGGGCAGGGGCATGTCCTGGTTTCTTGGCAGAGTCACTGCCTCATCAACTCCTGCTTCCCTTTGCCCATGGATGCTCCCAGGCCTGGGGACCCTGGGCCCTGGCCCCTCCCCAGTCACCCTAAATCTGCCCTCCATGGGCAGAAGGGCCAAGCGGCCAATGTTCCTGGCAGGGTGAGCTCCCCCAAGGGGAGTGGCCTGCCTAGGGAAGTAGTGAGCTGCCTATCACCCACTGGTGGGTGTCATGTCAGGCTGGACCAGAGGCCTCTGAGCTCCCTTCTCTGGAGGCCTGCCCCGCGGAGTGCTACTCCCCCTGGGGAGGCTTCTGTGGGTAACCCCGGACTGGGCCTGGTTTCTCTAGAAGCTGAGCCCTGGGGTGACACAGTTTGCGTACAGCTGCGTTCAGGAACATGTGGTGTGGAGCACCCCCCAGTTCTGGGAGGCTATGTTCTATGGGGATGTGCAGACTCACATCCGCGCCCTTTACCTGGAGCCCACTGAGGAAGAGGATGGCCCTTCAGCTAAGGTGGGAGCAAGGGAGGGGCATGGGAGCCCTGCGTGTGTGCATGTGTGTGTGTGTGCCTGAGTGTATGCAAGCGTGTGTGGGAGTGTGTGCATAAGTGTATGTGAGCATGTGTGTGTGTATGCGTGTGTATGCATGTGATGCATGTGCATGTATGTGTGTGCAGACATGTCCCTCCCAACCCCCAGGGAGCCCAGGTGAGTATGTGCACACACATGTGTGTAGACATGTCCAGCCCCCAGGGAGCCCAGGTGGGTGTGTGCACACACGTGTGTAGACATGTCCAGCCCCCAGGGAGCCCGGGTGGGTGTGTGCACACACGTGTGTAGACATGTCCAGCCCCCAGGGAGCCCGGGTGGGTGTGTGCACACACGTGTGCAGACATGTCCAGCCCCCAGGGAGCCCGGGTGGGTGTGTGCACACACGTGTGTAGACATGTCCAGCCCCCAGGGAGCCCGGGTAGGTATGTGCACACACGTGTATAGACATGCCCAGCCCCCAGGGAGCCCAGGTGAGTATGTGCACACACGTGTGTAGACATGTCCAGCCCCCAGGGAGCCCAGGTGGGTGGGTGTGTGCATGTGTGTGTGCAGATGTGTCCCTCCCAGCCCCTGGAAGCCCCATGTGTATGGGGGGGGCTGCCCTCCTTGGAGCACCAGCCTGAGTGTCCTGTCACGGTGACAGGGGGAGGACGAGGAAGACGAGGAGCAGGAGGAGGAACGGTCGGCCCTGGACGTGGCCTCAGAGCAGAGGCGCTTGTGGCCCACGCTGGGCCGGGACAAGCAGCAGGAGCTGGTGCAGAAGGAGGAGAGCACGGTGTTCAGCCAGGCCATCCACTATGCCAACCGCATGAGCTACCTCCTGCTGCCCCTGGACAGCAGCAAGAGCCGCCTGCTGCGTGAGCGGGCCGGTCTGGGCGACCTGGAGAGCATGAGCAACAGTGTGGTTACCAACAGGTGGGTGTGCGGGCACAGGCGGGGCAGACAGGCCGGGGCGGGGGGCGGGCGGGACGGGGACCACCATGCCCACCCCCTCCTCTGGGCACAGCATGGCGGGCAGCATGGCCGAGAGTTACGACACAGAGAGCGGCTTCGAGGACGCTGAGACTTCGGACGTGGCGGGAGCCGTGGTACGTTTCATCAACCGCTTTGTGGACAAGGTGTGCACCGAGAGCGGCGTCACCAGCGAGCACCTCAAAGGGCTGCACGTCATGGTGCCAGGTAGGGTATAGCAGGTGCTGGCGGGCAGGCAGTGGGACGACCCCACCCACTGGGGACCTAAGAGGACCCTCCCTCCTCCAGACATCGTCCAGATGCACATCGAGACCCTTGAGGCCGTGCACCGCGAGAGCAAGAGGCTGCCACCCATCCAGAAGGTGAGGCCAGGCACGAGCCAGGGACCAGGGAGGGCGGGTGGTGCCCGGTGCCTCAGGGCCTTGCCCCAAGCCCTCCCCCTCCTCTCCCTACTCCAGCCCAAGCTGCTGCGGCCCAGCCTGCTCCCGGGAGAGGAGTGCGTCCTGGACGGCCTCCGTGTCTACCTGCTGCCCGACGGCCGGGAGGAGGGCTCTGGGGGCAGCCTTGGGGGGCCGGCCCTCCTGCCCGCTGAGGGGGCCGTCTTTCTCACCACCTACCGGGTCATCTTCACTGGGATGCCCACGGATCCCCTGGGTGAGGACCACTCGGGACCCCCAGCCTCCCCTCCCTACCCCCTGGGCCTGATGGACATCCACCCTGGGGGGGGCCTCCTGCTCCTCTCCCTCCCTGACCCTTCTCCGTGCCCCCCAGTGGGGGAACAGGTTGTTGTCCGGTCCTTCCCAGTGGCCTCTCTCACCAAGGAGAAGCGGATCAGCGTCCAGGCTCACGTGGACCAGTTCCTGCAGGACGGGCTACAGCTTCGTTCTTGTACCTTCCAGGTCTGAGCCTCCCCATCTTCTCTGTGGCCAGCGGGGGCCCCAAGCGTCTTTCTGTCTCTGCCCCCTACCCGCGAGCTTGGCCACAGCTCAGTTGCTGCGCCCTGCCTCCCTCTCCCCTCTCCCTCCGTGTCCACCACCCACTCGGTGCTTCTGTGGACATTCCCTGCTGCCTCAGGGTACAGAACCCCAGCCTCATGCCCAGGGGACGGTGCCGTGCAGCATTTGTCTTCCTCGGTTCTCTGCGTGTCCTTTTCTGTAAGAGCTGACCTGGTCTGTGGGCACCACCACTGGTCTCCGGGCACCACCACTGGTCTCCTTGCCCAGCTCTCCTCCTCCTCCTTGTCTTGGTTTTTGGTGCTTTGAAAAGCGTCCCTTCCCTTATTCAGAAGCCCCCCCCCCCCCCGCCCCCAAGTCCATCCTCTGGCCCATTGTAGGGCTCTCCCATAAACTCCCCGAGAAGTGACCCCTGTGACGTCCCACTCGTCACCTGTCTGGGAGCCGAGTGTCTTGATGCCGCGTCTCTCTCTTGGCAAATTCTCCCCTAGATGAGCTGAAGTCTGACCACTGGGGCCACCTCTGGCCTCTGGAGCCACAGTTCCCACCTTTTTTGCCCCCTCCCCCAGAGATAGACATCATGCTTCTGGGAGGTGTTTTCCTATGAGACTTTCCCAATTCCTTCAGCCATTCTTTTTTTAAGTGAGGCAATTGGGGTTAAGTGACTTGCCCAGGGTCACACAGCTAGTAAGTGTTAAGTGTCTGAGGCCGGATTTGAGCTCAGGTGCTCTATCCACTGCGCCATCTAGCTGCCCCCCATCAGCCATTCTTGTGTGGAAATTCCCCATGTCTTGGTTGTCCTTATCAAAGAGTGAGGCCCCAGGGAGGGCAGGGTTCCAGCTGTGGTCTGACGGGGGCAGATGGTGCCCTGACCCCATCCTGAGTTTGGGGTTTCTGTTGGGCCTGAAAAGTCCCTCTGCACTTAGCACAGGGCCGGCACACAGGCGGTGCTTAATAAATGCTTATTGGCTGGCTGGGGGAGAGCCTTTTGAACAAAGGCTGCTCCTTCATCTTCTACAATTGATTGTCAGACCCAAATGCATGTTGGTCCTACTCAAGGCTGCCTTCTTTGTTTTGGCCCTTGCCCCCTGTCGTGCCCTTTGCGACTCTGAGCACTTTCAAGAGCAGCTCAACGCTGACCCCCTAGCCACATTTTGGTTGTCGGGTGCTGACACACTGTGGTGTGTGCTGTTGATACAAAGACCAAAGCAGAAAAGCCTGAAATCTGTGGGGAGAAATACTACCTACGTGGAATCACCAGGCAGTAGATACAGTGGCACTGGGGGGACCAAGAAGGGCTGGCTGTAGAAGCTGATGCTGGGAGGAGGGAGACCAGGAGGAGGCGTGAGGACCCCACGACGAGAGATGGAGAGTAGGGGAAGGCGAGGGACATTGGATGTTGAGCTGGGCTTTAAACACAACCAGGAATTTGTGGTTGGTAGCAATGGGGAGCCACGGGAGTTTCTTGAGTAGGGGGCATTTGGTGAGAGATGGACTGCACTGGGGAAAGAGCAGTCGGGAGGCCACTGTGGGAGTGAGTGCAGGTGAGAAGAAGCAAGGCCCTGAACCAAGATGGTGGCCGTGGGTAGTCGTAGAGGCAGAAGGAACGAGATACGGTCACAGGTCAGATCTGTGAGCTCTTGGTCATCAGGGAGGTGAGAATGGTGGGAAGGGTCCATTGCAGGTGGTAGGAAGGGCAGGGCACTGACCCGGAGGAGAGCTGGGAGACGGATTCACTGCTTCTGTTTGACTGTATTGACTGTGAGATGGCTCTGGGATGTGTTGTGGGAAGGAAACAGTGAGTCGTGTGAGGATGGAGCCAAGGAGAGACTGGGCCTGCATAGGGAGCTGGGTGAGTCACAGGTGTGCAGATGATAGTGAAATCCAGGAGAGCATGGGAAGAGGCGGCAGAACCTCGAGGGATGCCCGCCCGCGTGCCCGCGTGCCCGCGTGGGTGCGAGGAGGAGGACGAGGAGGACTTGGAGGCCACCTGGCTGGACGGCTGTGGGGGGGACCCCGGGATGGAGAAGGCCTCCATTGAGGGATGCCAGGAGGGGCGGAGGAGCCAGGGCATGCCAGCGTCCAGCAGATGCTCTGATGCCTAGGGCCTGTGAGGAGCACTTTGTCCCCTTGGTTTAGAGCGCTTGCACGGCTGCCTCCTGTTTTAGGCATTATCCGGAATCCCAGTGACCGGAGAACAGCAGCTGGGCCCCAAGCTGCAGCTCCCTGGGGGAGGCGGCCGCCTGGCGGCTGTGGGTTCTGTACCTGCGCCCCACTGGCACTGTCCATGCCCACACTTCCTCATCCCGTGGGGGCCTGGTCTGGCCTTGCCTGCCCTCACCATTGTATTTTCTTGGTTTTCTTAGTTCTGCTTCCTCAGTTCCTCATTGTTGCTTCTGTTTTGCTTTGGTCGCCTTAGCAAAGCGATCCGACGTAGCCTCCCCTCCCGTCAGTGTGTCTAGACGTCTTTGTCAGGAGTTTGAGAAGGGCCCTGGGTCGTCTGTAGCTGCCGGGCCTGGCCCTGGCTGTGGCCGTGCCCAAGAATTCTGTCAGGGTCCTTCCTTCCTGACCTGCACTCAGACCGTGCCCTGACCTCTGACTGGCTCCCTCCACAGCTGCTGAAGATGGCATTTGACGAGGAGGTGGGCTCAGAGAGTGCCGAGGTCTTCCGAAAACATCTGCACAAGCTGCGCTACCCAGCAGACATCAAGGGGACGTTTGCTTTCACTGCCGGCTCCATCCACACAGCTGGCCGGCAGCCGCGTACAACCAAGGAGAAGAGCCCATCCCTGAGGTACCGCCCTGGCCCCTTGCCCTCAACAAGAGGCTTGTTCTGAGGTACAACCTCTAATGGGCCCTTGACACACCCACCATTGACAGACACAGCCATCTTTGGCTCAGCACCCTCACGTGCGCATCTCTGTGCGTGTGTGCACATGCATGTGTGTGTGCACGTGTCTGTGTTTGTGTTTGCATATGCATGTCTATGTGCCTGCATGTGTCTGTGCATGCGTGCATGTGTGTGTGTGTGTCCCACTCCTGAAACCTAGCACCTGCCTGCTCCTCCTCTACATAGGACCCTGTCACGGAACCTAGTGAAGAATGCCAAGAAGACGATTGGTCGCCAATATGTCACTCGGAAGAAGTACAACCCCCCGAGCTGGGAGCAGCGGGGTCAACCTGTGCCCCCGGACGACCAGGAAGACGAGATCTCAGGTCTGGGAGGAGGGAGGGAGACTTGGGGCCTGAGGGGAAGTGGGGAGGGGCCCGACTGGCCACGAGGCCCTGCTCTCCCATTAGGGCTCCAGGCCATGGCCCCGCGTTCTGCAGGCCGCCCGGGCCCTCCGCTCTCCTGGGTCTGTGACGCTGCTCTCTGCCCTCAGTGTCGGAGGAACTGGAGCCCAGCACGCTGACGCCCACCTCAGCACTGAAACCCTCAGATCGGCTCACCATGAACAGCCTCGTGGAGCGGGCGTGCTGCCGAGACTACCAGCGCCTGGGCCTGGGCACCCTGAGCAGCAGCCTAAGTCGTGCCAAGTCCGAGCCCTTCAGGGTCACTCCTGTCAACCGCATGTATGCCATCTGCCGCAGGTGAGCTCCCGTGCTGGGCCTCAGTGATGGGAAGGGCAGAGGGCATGGGGCAGAATCTGGTGGTTAAGTGCTGTGGCGGAGGCTGGGGTGGAGGGCTGGAAAGAGATTGGTCAGTGGAGATGAGAAGGGCTGGAGAAGCAGGTTCAGGGAGTCGGGAGCGCAGGGTAAAGGTTAGGGGTGGAGGGAGACTGCAGAGAGCCTTGGCTTAAAGATGTGTCCAGAATTCATGGGATGAGCTCCCCCAAGGAGAGAGAGGCAGCCCAGCATAGAGCTGGGAACGGCAGCCAGAGGAAAAGCCAAGGAGTGAGCAGCAGCTTGGGCCTCTGCTGTTCCAGGGGTGCTGGCTGGACAGTTGAGACTCTGGGAGGGAAACTTGGGGTGTGGAGCAAATCAGTAGAGAGTCTTGGGTTAGCCCAGTGGTGGCCCAGGATGGAGAGTCCCAGAGAAAGTCTGGGGACTGAGCATTTTGGAGGTGACTGTGAAGAGTGGGTCAGAGTAGAGACAGTGGGAGCCAGCTCTTGGGGTGCTACTGAGGGAGTGGGAGCAAGGAGAGAGAGGCAACTGCCTGCAGAGAGAGGGAGCTGCAGTGGGTACTGGAGCTGGGGGGGTGCTGGCTCAGCTGCTGGGGCCAGAGTGTCCCAGAGTCAGCATGAGAGGAGGCAAAGACCTGTCCTGGAGCGAGGAAGCCTGGGGGCCCAGCCCAGCTGTGGCTTCTCTGGCTGAGTCCTGTGGCTCACAGGCCCTGAATGTTGTGCTCACCCTGTTGGGCCCCATGCAAAGAGTCCTGGGTCTGGCCGCTATCCCAGCGTCCGCTTTCTGTAGCTGAATCAGTGTCGGGAAACGTCTGGGGAGTGGGGTGGGTGCTGCTGCTGCCTTGTCCCGTCCCCAGCTGCTCTGTTCCTGGGTGAAGCTTTCCACGCCCTGTAGTTTGGAGGTTAGGAGCGCGTGGCATGATGTCAGCCCCATTTCGTGTGGGTCTGTATCCTGGCCCAGCTTGCTCTGAGGTAGGGCCTGGGAGTTTGTGTCTGTAGTCTTGGGGCTGGCGGCACCACGACAGGTAGAGAGAGGCCTTGGACACTTCCCGGCTGCAGGGTCTTTCGCCCTCTGCCTCAGTTTTCTTCAGCTATAAAGTGGGCCTCCCTCCCAGGGTTAATATTTAACAAAGACTGACCTTCTTCCTCCCCGCCTCTCTCCAGAAATGTGTAGAGCACCACTTCAGTCAGCAGCCACAGGCAGGAGTCACAGAAAGGGAAGGGTGGGTTTCAGCAGGGCCCAGTCAGGGGCCAGGGGCTCGGGGGAAGAGAGTGCGCCGCTGGGCTGTCCTACCTACTGGGTCACAGTCAGGGCTGGGGGGAGGCAGGCCAATGGCCTGGGGAAGCAGCTGGACCTTGGGCCCCAGCTGTCACTGTGAGGCCACCGGCAAGCTCACTACCAGAATGCCCTGGCAGCCTTTCATGGGAAAAAGATCTGGAACCACGAGCAAGTCAGCTTGCTCCCGGCTCTCTCGTGGCTCGGCCGAGGGCAGCAATGGCCCTTTGGCCTTCCAGCGGGTGGACGAGGGGAGCCTGGATGGGGGAGGTGGAGAGACCAGCCACATGAGAGCGTTGGCTGGGCCGGAGGGGGCTGGCCCCAGAGGGTGGGAAGGACGATGCACTGAACACGAGAGCCATCGCAAAGTGCCGCACTGGAGGGCCCGTGAGGACACGGGCAGCCCCGCATGGCCTGGGCACCCCATGTGAGCTTCTGCCTCCTCTTGGCCTCCAGCTACCCGGGGCTGCTGATTGTACCCCAGACCATCCAGGACAACACCCTGCAGCGCATATCTCGCTGTTACCGTCAGAACCGCTTCCCTGTGGTGTGCTGGCGCAGCAGTCGTTCGAAGGCGGTGCTGCTGCGCTCGGGAGGACTGCACGGCAAAGGAGTGGTGGGCCTCTTCAAAGCTCAGAACGCACCGTCCCCAGGTGACAGCCTGACCGGCCCGGGCCCCAAGGGGGTGGGGGGCCTTCTCCAGGCGTCACGCATTCCCTCGCCTCCCCTCCTGGATCAGACCCATCCCGTGGGAGGGCTCTGGGGAGCAGAGAGGGTCCCGCCTGCCCAGGGACACACTGGCCTGTCAGCACACACATGTGTATGTGCGCCCATCCCTCAGACCCCCCATCTGCTCTCCCCCCTTCCAGGTCAGTCCCAGGCTGACTCCAGCAGTCTAGAGCAGGAGAAGTACCTCCAGGCAGTAGTGAGCGCCATGCCCCGCTACGCAGACGCTGCTTCTGGGCGCAATACCCTCAGTGGCTTCACGTCTATGCACATGGCGAGTCACGGTGAGTGCCCGGGGGCCTCTGGCCATCCCTGCCACCAGCTCCAGCACCCAGCCCACAGTAGATGCTTGGGCACTGGGCACAGGGCCTGAGGTATGGGCTGGGGAGGACATGATGCCCCCCATGGGCAGGCACTTGGGCTGACTGCTCCACTGCCTGGCTCTGCTAAACCAGCCACAAAGGAGACTGGTATACTCAGGGGTGGCATCTTTGAGGGCAGCTGTTCCTGCATCCCCAGTACAGTGCTCAGTATACCGTAGGTGCTTAATAAGTGTCTGGGGGGGTTTTCTTAGCCCAATGGTTAGCTGCCAAGGTGTGAGGTCACATGGCATTGACTCACAGCTGCTTTTGTCCCGGGTTGGGGATGTGTTAGGACAGAAGAGGCTCCGCCCCTGCTGGGGCAGAGGAGGCCTTCTGCAGAAGGGGCCAGCCGCGAGGCGCCCAGAAGGCATCAAGGTCACCCATCAGGGTGTCTGAAGGGTAGACCATGTAGCAGCGGGCGATGTTGGAAAACCTAGTGGTTCTGGGCTGGGGAGGCCCAGCATGGAGCTGAGGACCAGGGGCTCTGCAGGAGGCCCCTCAGAGCCGGCTGGCCTCTGAGCAAGCTGGGGCAGGGCCGCCCCTGGCAGCGGGATCCACGGGACACCTGTTTGGGGGGCCAGGCCTCTGGCTGGTTCTACCCCTCCCAGCTCTCTTCAGCTCTTCTCTCAGCCAAGTGTCACCTCCTTTGTACAGCCAGTTGAGTTTGGAGTGCATCTGGGCCTCCCTCCCTGGCTACGCTCACCCCCCAGGGGCCTCCCGGGCCTTTTCCCACCCATCAGACCTGACCTCCCATGGTCTGTTGAGCCCAGCAAGAAGGCGGCCCCCACCCTCCAAGCGAGGGGCCGAGGCTGCTCCTAAAGCCTTGGCCTGCTGGGAGAGGCACTCAGGAGGGCGGGCCTCCTTGGGCTTTGGTGGAGGAGACAGGAGAGGAGGCCTCCCCAATGGCTGCTACCCGGGGGCGGGGCCTGAGTCTTCTCTTTGTGCTGTGCCCCCCCCAGCACCCAGTCCCAGAGCCAGGGTCACTACTCTGTCCAACCCCACGACAGCATCAGTCACCAGACGGACTGCTCCCCGAGGTACCGTAAGCCCTGGGCACTAACTCTGCCTGTGTCCCCCTCACCACCCCAGGCCATTAACTCACCCCCTCTCTGTGTCCCTCACTGAGCCGAGCTGCAGACGCCCCCATCATCTGTGCACTGACTCGGCCCCGGCCACACCAGCCAGCAAACACGCGTCTCTGCCCTCGGTGCGCTCTCGACACCCAGGGCACTAAATCGGAGGCGCTGCCCCTCCGGCCCAGCACTAACTGCACCTTGTGGGTCCCCGCCCCAAGCATTCCGGTTGTAGTTGTAGTTGGAATGGCCCTGGCTCTGCCGCCCCCATTTCTAAGGTAAGTAGTGGACCCTACCAGCCCCACCGGCCCACTCAGCCCAGCTCTCTCCCCACAGGTAAATGGGGCAGCATCCGGGCCAGTGGTCGCAGCAGCGGGCCCAGCCTTGGTGTGGACGTGGGCTCCAGGTTAGCCGGCAAGGACCTGCTGGTACCCCCCCAGCCCAACGGGGCTCCCTCTGAACCGGGCTTCCTGCGTCCCCAGCGTGCGGCCCTCTACATCATTGGTGACAAGGCCCAGCTCAAGGTGACCGGGGCGTCCCGGTGGGCGGGGCTGCAGGCCGGCCCTCCCCATCACCTGGTCATCCCCTCATGCTCCCTCCTTTCCCACCACAGGGCGTGAGGCCAGACCCCCTCCAACAGTGGGAACTGGTGCCCATCGAGGTGTTTGAAGTGAGGCAGGTGAAGGCAAGCTTCAAGAAGCTTCTGAAGGCGTGTGTCCCCGGCTGCCCTGCCGGGGAGCAGAGCCCGGCCTCCTACCTGCGCTCGCTCGAGGAGTCTGAGTGGCTGATCCAGGTCCGTGGGGCTGAGGGGCCCTCGCCCCCACCTCTCCCTCGCCCCCGACACGCTCACTCGCACCTCAAGTGTGCTGGGCAGGACGGGGCTCTCTGGATGGGGTCAGGTGGGAGGAGGCCCCCTGGGGCACTGTGTGGTCACAGTGTGGAGATGAGGGCAGGGGGCCTGGGGCCTTTGGCAGCTGCCCTGTCACCTGGCCTAGGCCTCAGTCTCTGTGAGGGCTGACTGGTCACAGCTTAGCTAGAAAGGCCTATAGTGGAAGGAACTTGGGGTTCCCATCCTGCGTCTCTGCCTTCCCATGTGTGAGATGAAGGGACTGGAATGAGACGTCCCCCACTGCTTGAGAACCATGATTGAGGACCTTCGGCTAAATCTTGAGAAAGCCCCTTCTGCTCTGGCGTCCTGTGATTCTCCTCGTCCGGGCCGCGGCCACGAGCTAGATGGGACAGGCAGGAAGGGGAGCCAGACTTGGGGGGAGCTATCCAGGAAGCGGGGGACACAGACAAGATCAGCTTTCCCAGGGGCAGTGTAGGGAGGTAGAGAGAGAGAAATAGGGGAAGCCCACCTGGCATCTTGGAGTTTGAAAGAACAGAGGCATCAAGTCTGGTGCATTTCTGCCCAGAATCCCCTCACCAATATTCTCCATGAGTGCACTGCCCATGCCCACCCTCTTTGCAAGCCAGCCATGCCACCTGGGGACAGCATGTCAGGGGAGCAGGAGGGATGGGCTTCGGGGCTGGTGAGGCACAGACACTCCCGTGGCTAAAACACTGTACGTGGCAGGATGGTCGCCAGAGGCAGCGCCATCAGCCCACGTCTCTGCCTGCCTTCTCCAGATTCACAAGCTGCTACAGGTGTCCGTGCTGGTGGTCGAGCTGCTGGACTCGGGGTCCTCTGTCCTTGTGAGCCTGGAAGATGGGTGGGACATTACCACACAGGTAAAGGGTGTGTGTGTACACACACGTGCTCTCTGTGCGGGGCCGGGGGGTAGCATGCCACATGTTTGGTGCAATCAGCTTGGACCAAGAAGGCGCCTGCCCTGGGTTGAGTCCCTGGAAACTGAGGCAGAAATGATGCGCTAGTCCTCCTGAGAGGCCATAACGCAGTGACAGTGTCCAGGGAAGGGTCAGGGGAGCCTAGAAGAGGGGGCTGGAGCCAGGAGGGTGGTGGAAGAGTGTAGCCTTGTGCTGTGAGATGGGAGGCCACGGTGGGGGCACACGGGTAGCCGTGCGTGCGGCTCAGGGAGAGGACCTGGCTTCATGCCCCACCTCTGCCACTCGCAGGAACTGGCCCCTGGTGCCTCCCAGACCTAGGCCAGATGTCCCTGGGAGTTTTGGAGCCAGCTGGGGGCGGGGATCCAGAAGGGTTCCCTGGGGCAGCGGCACACATGTATGTGTGTGCGTGAGCTCTGACCCGCTGGCTCGGGACGGGGGGTAGGTGGTGTCATTAGTGCAGCTGCTCTCCGACCCTTACTACCGCACCCTGGAGGGGTTCCGGCTCCTGGTGGAGAAGGAGTGGCTGTCCTTCGGACATCGCTTTACACACCGGGGGGCCCATACGCTGGCGGGCCAGAGCAGCGGCTTTGCCCCCATCTTCCTGCAGTTTTTAGATTGTGTGCACCAGGTGAGGGCCTGCGGGAGATGAGAGTGTGGAGGCTGGTGGGGGGTGGCAGGGGGCAGGTGGGGGGGCTGTGGGGGGTGACCCTACCTGTGACCCCTGCCTTGCCCGCCAGGTACACTTGCAGTTCCCCATGGAGTTTGAGTTCAGCCAGTTCTACCTCAAGTTCCTCAGCTACCACCACGTGTCTCACCGCTTCCGCACCTTCTTGTTGGATTCAGACTATGAGCGCATTGAGCTGGGTGCGGCTGGCTGCGGGGACAGGGGGGGGGGGGGGGACGGGACATGTGGGGCGAGGGCTATGGGGGGGAAGCGGGGGGGGGCGAGCTGCAGGGCTGGGGGGGGTGCAGGGGGTCAGAGCTGGGGGGGGGACATATGGGGCGAGGGCTATGGGGGAAGGTGGGGGGCCGGCTGCGGGACTGGGGGGGATGGGACATGTGGGGCTGAGCTCCCTCCGCCTTCCCTAGGCCTACTGTATGATGAGAAGGGTGAGAGGAAGAGCCAGCAAGCCTGTAAATCCGTGTGGGAGTATGTAGAGAGGCTGAGCAAGAAGACGCCCGTGTTCTACAACTACATGTACGCCCCTGAAGACACCGAGGTGAGGGGTTGAGGGGCTCGAGGCAGTTGCTTTGGCCAGGGGGCCAGGGACCCACGGCCGGGACTACAGCCCCTCCTCTTCCTCCTCAGGTGCTGCGTCCCTACAGCAACGTGTCCAACCTGAAGGTGTGGGATTTCTACACCCGGGAGACGCTGGCCGAGGGCCCCCCGTACGACTGGGAGCTGGCCCAGGGTCCTCCGGAGCCCCCGGAGGAGGAGCGGCCCGACGGCGGTGCCCCCCAGAGCAGGCGTCGGGTCATTTGGCCGTGCTATGATAGCCGTCTGCGAGCCCAGCCCGACGCCATCTCGCGCCTGCTGGAGGTGAGTGCTGGGCCCTGCGCCCCACACCCTCTATTCGGTGCCACTCAGGCTGCCTGTGCTGGAAAGGGAGGGGGTCCACAGGGACCACTGGTGAAGGGGAGGCTTTGGGGGCTGGGGCCGAGGCCCCAGAGAGGTGGGCACTGGGGCAGGGGAGAGAGGAAGAGAAGGGGAGACACAGTGAAGCATCCGTCGTAGTCCCAGGGGAGAGAAGGCTGAGTCTGAGCCAAGCGCTGGCTGGGGCGGGGGGGGGGGGGGGAAAGGGGGGCTGCACGTGAGCATAGGGAGAGGGCCCTTGGTGGCAGATCGGGTCCAGAGTGGGTTGGGGAGGGAGGAGCATCCATGTGGCCTCGAGCCCCTGACCCCCTGAGGCATCTGGGAGCAGCCTGGGGACAGATGAGATGACAGGCCCAGAAGGCCCTGGCAGGGTGGGAGAGAGCTTGAGGCTGACCCAGGCCAGGGCCTGAGGAGCACTTGGGGCACTGGGGGAGCCCAAGGTGGGTGATGAGGAGGGCTGGGAGGAGGGGCGCCGTCCTCAGGAGATAACTGTTAAAAGGGAGGCTTCAGTGGGGACCGGGTGTCAGGGCCCGAGGAGGATGGATGGGCTGTCCCTTCGATTTGGGGAAGCAGATGTCAGAGAGGTCAGAGAAGGGTTTGCCACAGGGATGGGTCACTCTCAGATGAAATTCTCCCACAAAAAGAAGTGATTGCACTGAGGCGAAACACCGCTGGGGATGCCCGGGGTGGGCGCACGGACCAGCTCTGGTTTTCAAAGGTGCATAGAGAAGATGGAGGCCGAGGGTGGTGGCCTGGGCACGGGCTGGTGAGAGCTGTGGGAGGCGGGCTCGTGCACTGCCGCTCCCCAAGATGGCGGCGGGTCAGTTGGCGAGCCCCCGATCTCCCAGCAGCCCTGAAAATAATGGAAGTCTTTGATAGAGGGCTAAGTGATTTCCACTGAGTAGCCCGGAGGGGGAAAGAGGGGCTTTTCCTATCCTCCTCCTCCTCCTCTCACAGATGAGCAAAGAGGCTGCCCGGGGTGCTGGGGTCAGGATTCAGACCCGAATCTTGGGGAGGGTCTGGAGAGCAGAGAGCAGCACTGCTCGTGCTGGAGAAGGGAACGTCTTGTCCCTGGGGGGCCAGCTGCCGGGCGTAGGCTGCACGCAGAGCCTCAAACATGTAGACCAGGGAAGCGCTGGGGGCTCTTCAGACAGGTGGGAGGCTTTGCGGCCTCACTTCGGGGGCAGTCAGGGCCAGGCACAGGCTGGGCTGTCCTATCGCCAGGCGTGGTCAGGGCTGGTCTGCTACCTCCGGAAGTCCAGCCGGCCAAGTGATGATGGGGCCGGGTGGCTACAGAGAAACTCTTAGGAAAGAAGAGCAGGAGGTGTTAGTGGACTCAAGCTCCATACTGTTTCACAAGGTGAAGTTAGCCTAGAAATTTCAGGTGCCGCAAGCACCCAGGTCTAGGGAAGTGGCCATCCCTTTGGCCTCCCTTCCTCACTCAGGCCCCACTGGGCTGAGGTTCCCAGGCCTGGGCACCAGAATTTAACAAGGACGTTGAACACCTGGAATATGTCAGGGGAGGCAGCAAAGGTGGGGAAAGGTCTGAGGGTCTGGAGGGGGCATGGGGGTGTGCGTGAGGGGGGGTGATTGTGTGTGAATATGAGTGTGTGTGGATGTGAGTGCAAGGGTGTGTGAGGGTGTATGTGGGGGGAGGGAAGGGGGAGAGACAGGGACCAAGACAGGGGCACAAGTCTTTCTCAGTTACAGGTGGGACAGTGCCCCGATGCCTCAATGCCCCTCAGACACAGAGTCTGTGACTGGGGGAGAATGCTGAGCCTTTGGTTTGGCCATGAAAGGGGCGGGGTGGGGGGGGATCAGAAGGTGGCGAAGGGATGGTCAGAGTTAAGTGAAGTTGGCTTTGTCAGGACGGAGAAGGTGAGACATGAGGGGAGACGCGTGCTCCAGGAAGGTGGAAGACCATGCCCATTGCCCAGGCAAAGAGGAAGGCAGATGATGAAGCAGCAAAGCCCAGAGGCGGGTGAGGGGGGAGAGGAGGTGACGATGCAAGGGGGAGGAAGTCCCGAGACCCAAGAGTGGCCACGTGGCGGCACCAAGGGCTCAGCTTTTCAGCCTATCTGGACGTGAGGCCTTGACTCTTGGTGCCCTTGGCTGGGCCTTCGTCTCCTCTTCCTGAGAGGAATTAGCTGGGTTGCCTTGGTCCCTGAGCGGGCAGCCTGCTGATGGGGAGCCTCCTGATTGAGCTGGTGGCATCACCTTTCCGGCAGGGGGTGACCTCCCCGACCCAGTGAGCAGCAGTGGGTGGGATGTGCTGTGGGGTAGGGAAGGAGCTGGACGGAGATGCCCAGTTTTGTGAGGGCTTCGGGGAGAAGAAGGAAGTCCTGAGGCTGGAGCAGAGCTGGGCCTGGGCAGGACAGGGCTCGAGGTGGGCCTGCTTGTGTCCATGCTGCTGAGGCTGAGGGTCCATGTGCTGGCATTGGGCCACAGAAGCTGGTAGAACTTAGAGCCCCAAGCCCTCATGCTGTCTGCCCTGCTCTACCCAAGGAGAGGGGGCATGGGCTGTGCTTATGAATGTTCGTCCCCCTTCAGCTCTGCCCCGGCCACCTGCCCCCGCTGGCCCTCCTGAGCCCTATCCCTCCGGCTTCAGGCTCAGAAATCTAGCCCGTGGATGAGTTGAGAGGGCCCTGTGTTCCTTTTTCCCACCAGTCACTGATTCATCTGTGAGTCGGGAATGTCTTGTACCACCAAGGCCTGTAGTGAGGACAGACTCCTGGGGCTCAGTCTGCTAGCTGGCACTCTGCCTGGCATCCTTCCCCTGGCGCCGTCTGTCCTTGCTCGCTGCAGCCCTCCCCCACCACCCTTCAGTCTCTGCAGGATGGGGAGGAACCCAAGGCTGCGTCTCTGCGAGTCCCTCAGCCTTGCTGGGTCCAAGGCAGCGAGGTTAGAGTTTAATTAAAGCAAGACTGGGAGTGATTTCAGCTTTTCTCCCAAATGAGAGGCTCCATGCATCTCTCCCATGCTTACAACCTGCATTGGCTCCCCACTGGGCCCCCCACCCGGCATCAGGCCCTACCTCGTGGGCCAGTCCATGGGGACCACACTCCTACTGGGAAGGGCCTTCAAGAGACCCTCTCGTCCAGCCTGCTGGAGCCCAGTACTCCCCTTCCCAAGGGCTTGGGCCTCAGCTGGTCTCTCTGAATCCCCTTCCTCCTGACTGCCCTCAGCCTAGCAGAGCACAGCTAAGTCCCTCCAAGGAGGTAGACCTCGAGTGCTTGAAGACAGCTTTCATGCCTGGCATGGCCCTTCCCTCTCTTCTCCACGATAAATGATCCCAGTTCTTCCAGCGTGGGCTTGGGGACCTGAACACACTGGCCTGCTCTCCAGGGCCAAGGACAGCCCCCCACCCCCACCCCCATCTCTGCTTCTCTTAATGCTGGCTCCCATAGCCTTGCTTTTCTTGATGCCCAATGACATTGGGACTCATCCTGACCTTGTGACCTCTTGATGCTCCCAGACCAAGGGCTCTCTGCCTCTGCCTTCCACAGTCTGGCCTTGTAGAGTGGATTTCTTGAACACAAGTATAAAATTCTGCATTTATCCATCTCTTGTTAAATTTCCTCTGCATCTAAGTACTCACCTAAAACTTTAATCTAGATTTTATTTTTAACATTCATTTTTAACTTTTGAGTTTCAAATTCTGTCTGTCCAGCCTCTCCCCCAGCCCTTGAGAGGGCAAGCAATATGGTAACCATTATACATATGGAATCCACACTTGCCATGTTGCCCAGAAAACCCAAAGCCCAGAAACCTAAAGAAAGTGAAAAATGGTTCTTCTGTGTGCGCTCAGGCTCCATCAGCCTTGTCTGGAGCGGGGGCATCTGTCATCCTGGGCCTTCAGAATTGTCTTGGGTCTTTGTATTGCTGAGAAGAGCTAAGCCAATCACAGCTGGTCATTGTACAATGTTGCTGTTACTGTGTCCAATGTTCTCCTGGTTCTGCTCACTTCACTGTATCCATCAGTCTATGGAAGTCTTTGCGAGTCTCTCTGAAACCTGCCTGCTCATCATTTCTTAGAGCACAATAGTGTTCCATGACATTCATAAAGCACAGTTTGTTCAGCCATTCCCCAGTGGATGGGCATCCCCTCCATTTCCAATTCTTTGCCTCCACAAAGAGTTGCTATAAATGTTTTTGTACAAATAGGTCCTATTCCCTTTTCTTTGATCTCTTTGGGATACAGACCTAGTGGTGGTATTATTGGGTCACAGAGTATGCACAGTTTTATAGCCCTTTGGGCATAGTTCCAAATTGTCCTCCAGAATGGTTGGATCGGTTCACAGCTCCACCAACAATGCATCAGTGCCCCAATTTTCTTACATCCCTTTCAGCATTTGTCATTTCCTTTTCTGTCATATTAGCCGATCTGATAGGTGTGAGGTGGTACCTTAGAATTGTTTTAATTCACATTTCTCTAAATCAAAAGTAATTTGGAGCATCTTTTATATGATTGTAGATGGCTTTGGTTTCTTCATAAGCAAAATCCCTGTTTATATCGTTTGATCATTTTGGAACATCAAGGGGTGTGTGTGTGTGTGTGTGTGTGTGTGTGTGTGTGTGTGTGTGTGTGTGTGTGTGTGCGTGTGCGCGCAGCCCAGAAGGAGCTTTCATCCTTTTATCCCTCAAGACCCCCCCCCCCCATGCAGCTTACCTCATGCCCCACACATGCCCCATATATGCTCCCAAAGGTATAACCTGAGGATGCTGCCTGAGGCCAGGCAAGGCATTTGCAGCCTAAGCAGTATTAGAGATGATGTGATGAGGGAAGGGGGTTAAGTGTATCCAAGAAAGGTGGCCAGGATGCGGAAAGGTCTTTGGGTCACCCCAGCAGAAGATTGGGTTTTTAGCCCAGAGAGAAGCATCATGGGAGCTTGTATATGCCTAACACTTGACCTAGTTCATGTGGGCCTTCAAGGGTGGCAGCAGCAGCAAGGGGTGTGGATGGAGGCTTGGGCTCAGAAAGGTCATCCCAGTAGTGAGGAGGCTCCTGACCCTGGTCTTGGCCCCCTCCCAGTCCATTTCAGGCTCCAGCCCTGAGCTTTTCTACAGAAACACTATTGCCCCCTCCCACCCCACCCCTGCCAACCAAGACTCTATTCCCAGGAGCTGCAGCGTCTGGAGACAGAGCTGGGTCGGCCCTCGGAGCGCTGGAAGGACACGTGGGACCGGGTGAAGGCTGCCCAGCGCAGTGAGGCCCGACAAGATGGGCGGGTATGGGGAGGCGCCGGGGGGGGGGGGGGTGAGAGGGCATGTGAGGGGATGTGGTGGCAGCCCCCCTGAGGCCTGCTCCATCTCCTGCCCCCAGAGCACGCCCAGCTCCCTGCTGATGTCCAGCGTGTCCCACCACCGGCGCTCGCTCGGGGTTTACCTGCAGGAGGGACCCGTGGGCTCCACTCTCAGCCTCAGCTTGGACAGTGATCAGAGCAGCGGCTCCACTCCGTCTAGTGGCCGGCAGGCCGCCCGTCGAAGCACCAGCACGCTCTACAGCCAGTTCCAGACTGCTGAGAGTGAGAACAGGTGGGTGTGGGAGCACCTGCAGCCGGGAGTTCTGACGACCCCTGTGCCCATTGGTTGACCCTGTCACAGGCCCGTCCCGTGGACCAGCCCCCCTTCTGTTTCTCACGATTCTGTCCCTGGATCTTTTTATGGGCCCCCCCACCCCCACCCAGGGCCATCCTTGGTGGATGTGCAGGCTCAAGCTCTGGGCCAGGCCCTGCCCTGTGTGGTGACCCTCAGGGCCTAGAGCCTCCCGCCCTGCCCAGGGCCTGCTCCCCCAGCACCCTCCTCCCTGGGCTTGGCCTTCTCTGAGCTCCTCCTCTGTCGCCACAGGTCCTACGAGGGCACCCTCTACAAGAAGGGGGCCTTCATGAAGCCGTGGAAGGCCCGATGGTTCGTGCTGGACAAGACGAAGCACCAGGCAAGAGGGGAAGGGTAGTGGGGAGCAGCCGGCCCTGGCTGGGGGCGTGGAGAACCAGCCGGTCATGTGTGTTTTCTGCCTGCCCCTCTCCAGCTGCGCTACTATGATCACCGGGTGGACACCGATTGCAAAGGGGTCATTGACTTGGCCGAAGTGGAGTCCGTCACTCCCGGAACCCCCACCATGGGGGCCCCCAAGACCGTGGATGAGAAAGCCTTCTTTGATGTAGGCCCTGGCTTGTGGTTGGGAGGGAGGGGGGCAGGGTGGGAGGAGGTGCTGCGGGTTGTCACAGCCTAACCCCGTCCCCATTCAGGTGAAGACTACGAGGAGGGTCTACAACTTCTGCGCCCAGGACGTCCACTTGGCCCAGCAGTGGGTGGATCGGCTCCAGAGCTGCTTGTCAGATGCCTGAGCCAGATGGGGCCCCTGGAGCTCCTGGCCCCCCAGGGCCTCCCAGGTTGGACTTGAGCTTCCAGTCGTTACAAACCACTATGGGGGCCCAGGGAGCAGGGCCATCCAGTCTGCCCTTGTTTACAGGCCCTGCCCTCGGGGCGTCCAACAGTATTGGGATTCTGCACCAGGGCTGGCATCCCCCACCCACCCCCAGCCTCAGCACTTGACTCTGTACATAAACCCTGGGGGTTTTAGGTCCCTGTCATGCCCTGACCCCTGGCCCTGGGGTAGGGCCCTCTCAGTGAGTTACCCCCTGCCCCCCAACTCCCAAAGACCTATAGCTGGAATGTGCTGGGCCTTGGGGAAGAAAGTCCAGTGACCTGTGTGGTCAAGCCGCACTGCCCCAGGGCAGGCCTGTGGGTCTGTCCTTGGCCCACCTCCCCCCTGACTAATTTATTGATGGTGTCAGGACGGAGGAGCCCCTGCCTGTGGAGCCAGCTATGGTACAGTCTCCTCCCCAGCCAGACTCCCCAGGAGCTTGATGGTCACCTGGGTCCTGGAAGTGGGTTTTGTAAATAGCCTGACCCTGTGGCAGGAGTGGGGGCCCACTCTCACTCGTGTAGATTCTGTTTCCTCCAGTCTCTGTAAATGTGTCTGGCCCCAGACTCCCCACTCCCATGTACTGTGTCTAGAACAAAGGGTTATATAAAGAGAGAACTAATGGAATTGAATCCAAAAGGAGCCTTCCCGCTCTCTGAGCTCCCCTTCCCCTCGGCCAGGCCCGCTCACTGCATGGGCTTCCAGGGAGCCTCCGTTCAGGCTCCGCACAAGGCCCGGGGGCTCCTGCAGCCTTGTGATGGGAGGCGGTGGATGTAGCCGCTTCATGCCTGGCCATAGGCACCAGCTCTTGAAATGACTCATACCCAGAGACAGGCAGCCTCAAATTAGAGCCTCCTTTAGAAAGTGCATTGAGTGATGACTGATGGGCCACAGGTGAAGAGGAAGGTCATTGTTCACATGGAGGCCTCGCTTCTGAGAGGCTCCACAAGCACAGAACAGAAAAGCGATGCAGCGATCACCCAGCCGGGGAGGGGAGGGGGGTTGTGGGCTGGTTTGGGGAGGGACCCAAGAGCCTGGCACAGGTGGTTGGAACAGGGATGGTGCAGAAAGGGAAAGGAAAGGTTGGTTGGGAGGCCTTGAATGCCAGGCTAGGTCGGATGGCTCTCATGGTAGATCAGATATGTGGGGTGGGGCTGCAGAGGGTCAGTCAGAGGAGACGGACACCAGGGGGATGCTAACAAATGACCACATCTTAGGACCTAGAGGTGAGGCGCTATCAGCCAGTCTTGTGGCACTGGATGAGCACCTGGGAAAGCCATATTTGGAACGGTCTTCTGTTGCACCAGAGCTTCGTTCCCTGTACACGGTCCTGACCACTGCTCTTACCTCTCCCTCTCCCAGGGAAGATGGGCCCACCCAGGGAGGAGCCCAGACAGACCTAGAGGTTTACAGGAAAGGAAATGGGAGTCCCATGGGAAGGGCGTGGGGCAATGGGACCCCACAACTCCAGGACCTTTGTTGGAGAGTCCAGAGGGATGTCAGAGGGCAGCCCCTGGGCCCAGCCAGGCCCAGACCCTTCCCTTCCCCATGCCCAGCCCAGCCCAGGGCTTTCCCAGCTTGAGCCCAAATCCAGGAAAGGGGCATTTCACTCAGGTGCCAGTGGACCAGAAGGTGGGAGAACCAGCTCTTGCCCCCCCATTGCCCCCACCTCCCCCAGGAAGTGCTGCCATCTTCAGTGGGCCCTGGCCTGGTGGGAGGGGCCACACATGGCAGGGCCCACCCATCCCTAGTCGCACAAGCACAAGCACACAAGTTATACTCGGGACCATTTCAAAGTGTACATCTGATATGTTTACCATGATTTTAAAGATATCACCTAAAGTCAGCAAATCAAAGATCAAGGAGGGAACAAACGTTCTGTATGGGAGCTTGGAGCCTGGCTCCCACTGCCCAAATTCTGGCTGTTGCCAGGACCTTAGGCAGCTCCTCGAGCCATCTGAGAGGGCTGGGCCATCACGACAGGCATCGCTGGTGGGAAAGTGGGCACCCAGCAGCCAGGACGATGGCTGGCAGGAGTTAGAGGAGAGGGCTCGGGAGTGGGGGCTCAAGACCCATGGCATCTGGGCCCGACTTTCAGGTCCTGTTAGGCATTTCCTGCCCTCCACACCACATTGGCTCTCTTGGGGAGGACCAGGGCAGCTAGTGATCCCTGGGAAGCTTGGTTATCCTGTAGGCATCCCAATGACTCCTCTGCAAGTCTCACCACTCCTCCCCCACCCCAGGCCACTCCACTAGTGAAGGCAGGAGTACACTGAGACCATGGTTGAGGCCCAGTTTGGGTTGGGGGGTGGGTGGGAGAGAAGGCAACAAATTCTTGGGGTTCTCTGGGGTAGAAGATGACACGTGGGAAACACCACAGCCTTGGCATTTCCATCTTCCTCATAGAGGGCACTCCCAGTGATGGGGAGAGCTCAGTACTTCCTGAGGCTGGCCCTCTCTTAATTCAGCCCCAATGTGTATTGCTCCTGGTTCTTCCCCCGGGGTCCAAAAGTCTAATTCAGGCCCCCCACAGAGCCTCCCCTTCTCCAGCTGGGCATCCCCAGTGCTGTCTTCTCCCCCTCTGGCCTGGCTCCTGGGCCCAGCAGCTTCCAGAGAGGAGAGGACAGCTGGACAGGCCCCTCCTGGCCCTGAAGGCTCTCTCCTGCAGTGCCTCCTAGGACTGAGCCAGCCTGTTTAGCTGCTGGGTCCTGCTGGTGACATAGTGAGCTTGCAGTCCACCTGACCCCCACACTTTCCCACCAAGGGGATGCTGCAGCAGGCCAGGTAGGCCTACACTTCGCAAGGTTTTTGTTGAGGTGCAATACTTTCATTTTATCCTTTGAGGTTTCATCTTCTTAGTTTCAGCCTGAGACCTCTGTGGATTTTGCCGCCTGCCCTGCTGGTTCTGACCCCAGCCCAGGCCTTGGGGTCTTGCCTAGGGAGGGCTGGGCTTCTGAGGCTGGAGCCAGGGAGGCCGCCTTGCTTGGGCACACTCATTGCCAGTGGGCAGGGGCAGGCAGGGGGAGGGGGGAAACAGGCAAGGGAAGAGTCCAGATCTTGGGCTTCGATGCTGTAGCTGATAGAAAGTGCAAAAATGTGGCTGTTCCTGCATCCATTAAAAACCATGAAAAACAAGAGGCCAGAAAACTGCTCATAGATTCCCTGTGGGTTCCAGCTGAAAGTCCACGAGGTGCAGGCCTGGCTGTGGCCTATACGTGCCCACTGCCCTGAGGCGGTCAGTCCCATCTCACTGTACTTCTTAGTCCTCCCTGACTGCTGAGGGGGGAGCACTGGACAGGAGGCTGGGGGGATGTGGAGGGGCCCCGGGGCCAGCCAGGGCCAGGTGTCAACTCCTACCTCCCTCCTGACCCAACCCGGGGAAGCTCCTTCTCTCCAATAAGGCTTTATTGCTCTATGTGGGCAGCACAGGTGCCAGCGAGCCCGCCTCATGGCCATGGCCCCGTGGGGCTGCCCACCAGGCTGCAGAGGAGATGAGGAGAGGAGACATGCAGAGAACAGGCCTGAGGCCCCATTCACAACCAACCCCAGGGGCCATGGGGAGTGGGCAGCAGGGAGAGAAAGCAGGTGGAGATCTCGCTCTGGCCCAGGCACCTCCTATGCACATCGGCTAAGGAAGGGTTCCGTTGTGGCCGTCGGGTGACTGGTCCTGACCACCAGCTTTACCAATGCAGCATTTATTAAAAAATAAAATTAAAATAAAAAAACAGACCATTTGCATCACCAGGGAGTTTTCTTGCCTGGCCTCAGGGAGACGTGGCCCGAGGGAGGCAGCAGCATCAAGCAGGGCCATTTAACGTGGCTTCTGGAGAAGGTGGCGCCTCCTCTTTCCTACAGGGGTGGGGTGGGGGGAGAAGAGGACACCCTTTAGACTGGAAACTCCCAGTAACCAAGAAACACCGGCCTCTGTTTCTCCATCCACCTCCTCATGGGGCCAACCATGATCAGGGGGAGGAGGGAGGGGATTCTTAGAGCAAAGGCAGGTGGGATTCTGCCCTCCCCCCAATTAATTTGTCAGGTGTGGACAAGCTACTGGGCAGAGCAGGGCTGGTTGCGGGCCGCAGGTATACCGTTCCCAGGGTCCCGACAACAAGAGGGGTCAGGCAGAAAAAAAAGAGCCAACAGAAGAATCTGGGCCTCAGGAGGGAAGGGGACTGGTGCCCTCTTCCTCTTCACCCTCTACTTTGGAGGGGGCCAAGGCAGCCCTCCCTGCATGCCACTAATGTCATCCACTACTCCCCCAGAAAAGCTTCTGGGAGCCCAAGAGCAGGAGCAAACTCATCAGCCCTCACCCATGGTTTCCCCAGCTCACCTGTCTTTCATTACTGTTTCCAGGACAGCTGTGGTAGCTGCTGTAGTAGCTGCTGCAGAGACCGTAGCAGTGAGGACAACCGTGGTGGCTGCTGCGGGCACAGCTGCTGAGGCTGCTGCAGCAGAAATGACAGCTGCGGGACTCAGGGGCTCCAGGGAGGGCTGCGGGGCACTCGTCACTCCCTTCTCGGTTGTGGGCAGCTTATGGATCACCAGGGGCGCCGCCTCACTGCAGCAGAGGGCAAAGCTCCGTTGGTACCATCCCATGAGCAGACGGGACGTCCCCCTCCCCACTTCCCTCCCCCTCCGCCTCCCTTTCAACCTTGCCATCTCTCAGCAGCTAGCTCTGCCTCAGAAGCACCAGTAGTGCAAACTGGCCAGTTTTGTCTCACTCCCTGGACAGTTCTGGTAATGAGTCAGGGGCTGGTGAGACCATTCTGAAGCTATCGCTCTAGCCTGGGAAGGCCGAAGCATTGGCTGCCCTGCACCCCCCCCCCCGGCCGCCTGGCACCCACACAGCTCACCCAACCAAGCCTGTTTCCTGCAGGTCCCCCCCAGCTGTCCTGTCCCCACACCCTTCACTGACCCAGAGGCTGTCCTACGATTCTCCTCCTCAAGCTCCCTGAAGGGTCAGCTGCCCAACTCTCCTCTCCCTGGCTTCTACATGGAGGCTCTGGCTGCCTTTCTCAGCCACCTCGCCTGTATCTGCTTCCTCCATAAGTTTCAGTATCTTTTCTCACCGCCCCGCCCCCCCCCCCCCCCCCCGCATATTGGAGGTTCTCCCAGCTCCCTTCAGCCCTCAGTAAGCTTTCCCCATCCGATGCCCCATGGCGGGGCTCTAACTGGGTCAGGGGTCTCAGGATCGAGGCTCGAACCCCAGCTCTGCTGCGGTCCTCAAGGTGACCTCTCAGCCTGTGGTCTCCTCGCCTGGTCATTTGTTAACCAAGGGAGTCACTACGCCAGCTCCCATCCATAGCATCCTCCTGTGGTGACTCCCATGGGACATTTCGAAGCCTTCTCAATCTGACTGAAGTGACCTTTCCAGGCTCCCTCCCCTGTGGCTGTGGCCCAGGCCTGCATGACTTCTTCCTCTCCCCTCCCCCTCTTAGAAAAAGCTTGGCTCCACTGTCCCCTCCTACAGGACCCCCACCCTCCCAGGACTCAGTAGCCAACATGGATCCTCAGTGCCCAGAACAGTGCATTTTCTAGTGATATTGTTCCCCCAATGGGAGGGGACACCAACCACATCTCCCTATCCCCAGGCCTTTCAGAGTATCTACACTTGAGGGGAATGTATTTGGAAAGCTTAAAGGAAGCCGGGGAGGAAAGCAGCAGCTGGCCTTGAGGGTCCTTGAGCCGGGCCCTCTCTCCTGTGTGTCCTTGACCTCAGGCAGATGGCTCAGTAAAGGCGGCAAGCTGGGTGCGTAGTTAGGGTGGGTTCCTGGGCAGTGGCTGAACAAGATGCCCAACAAAGCTAGGTGTCCAGCCCCCGGCCCAGGCTCGTTCCCTCCCTTCAAGCTCTCCCACAGGCCCAGCCAATGAGCTGCTGATCTTGAATCCAAGTTTCCCCACAGTCCTTCAGTCACCTCCCCTGGGAAGCCCTTCCCAAGTTCCTGCACCATGCCCTAATTCCCAGGATGGTCAGTTCTTTAAAGCCCTTTCCAACCTGGCCTCCTCTCCCCCAGTTCTCCGGTCTAACCAAATTGGCCCCCATCCCCCTCTGGCCTTTGCACCCATGTCCACCAGGCCTGGGAAACATTGCCCCCATCACTCCACAGTCCAGCTCAGGCACAAAAATGCTTCCTGATCCTCCCAAGTAGTTAAATGACATTTCTGTGGATGCCGCGAGGCCTAGTGTGAGGGGTGGTCGGGGGCACGCCTGGCTTCACACAGGCCTGACTTGGCACCCAGAGCTCTGCTTCTTGGCTCAGACCTCTTCTCCTCTATAGCCCGGCTTATACCCGGTAGGGCCAAGCTGAGGCCCGGGCCTCAGCTCCCAGGGAAGCTCAGCCTGGGGAGGCTGGGCCACAGATGGGCAGGATTCTGTTGCTACCTGGCTGAGCCAGCAGCCCTGGGCCTTGGCCTGGTTTCTTTTGCTCCATCTGACCACAGCTTGCACACTTGACTGAGGGGCTTCCTGGCAGGCACCCTCAAAGCCTGTTCCAGGGGCTGTGAATGGAGGAAGAGCCTCCCGCTGACCTTCCAAGCGTCCTCTAGAAGAACCCTCTGCATCTGACCCTGGCTGGGGGGGGGGGGGGGGGGGGGGGGGGGGGGAAGTCAGCTCAAATCTCCTGGAGGAAAAAGGATTTGGGCCCCAGGAAAGCGCAGCACGGGGGCCTATGAAAACAGTGTCTGGCTGCCAGCCAGCCTCAGGCTCCTGAGTCTCTGGGGAGTTAACCTGACTGCTCTTCGGAGGAGGCCAAAGGCCTCTCAAATTTCCTACTCGGGTGCCCCGAACTGTGAGAAGCCCAGAACAAAGGCCTAGGGAGAACATGAAAGGGCCAACTTCCTCCGCCCTCTTTGAGTTCCCAAGGTCTTTCTGGGGGTCAGAGGACCATCCATTTAGAGCAGGGAGGGCCACCCTCCCCACACCTGACAGATTACCTCCTACCACACCAGGCCGATCCACTCTCAGGCACCAGAGCCGAGGCTGCTCCTGCCTTTCACCCTAACAGCCTTGATTGTTTTTCCATCTCTCTTCTTCAAACTCTGCAGGTGAAGTTGTAACTAGCCAGACCTTAGTAACTACATAACCACATAGTAACTGCATAGTACTAAGAGTAACAATGGAGTAACTACAGCTGCCCCCAGCCCCCTCAGGGAGCCTGCTACTTCAAGGAGGTGCCAGTACAGGGCAGGCAGGGGCAGGCAAGGGCATGAGGCTGGGTCTCAGGGGGAGTCAGAGCTGCTATCCAGACAGAAAGCTCTACCTCTGAAATGGAAGGACCCCCCTTCAGGAGTCACCTCTGGGCCCTGTCCTGAATCAGTGCCCCAATGCTAACAAGAAGGGGATGGAGGCAGGAAGCCTGGGCAGGTGGCCAGGGTCTCACAGGCCTGGTGACTGACGGCACACTCTCAGAGCCATGGCAAATAAGCCGTGCTGACACAGAGACCCAACAATGAGGTCAGATGATAAGGCCACCACTGAGGGGACAGCACAAGCACTGCTGGGGATGCCCTGATGAGGAGCCAGTCAGCACTGGCGGGAGGCCACACCAACACCACACTCAAAGGCAGTGGCAGCTGCCGGGCTGGCCCTTGCTCTCATCTCTCTGGGCTATTCCAAGGCCATTCTTGGAGCCCTGGACCCCCCAACCTCTGTTATGATGGCCACCCAAGGCTGGCCAACAGGGAGTTAGCCCGATTTGGGAGCCTCACTAAGTCCCTGAAACGCCAGGATCATTGACCCTTCGTGTCTCAGGCCAGTGACCAGTTCTCTGGAGAGTAAACAGAAAGCCTCGGCCTATACTTTTCGGGGTGGGGAGTCAGAGGGAGCAGCTGCATCCCGTTTCAATCCACAATCAAACACAGTGCTTGGGCATGGCTGGGGAGAATGAGAAAAAGAAAGAAGCAAGGGAGAGGAGGAGAAAGGGCAAAGACTACTCAGGGATAACAAACAACCCAGTCCTTTCTGCCTTAAAGAGAAGACCCTGGCAGAGGAGTCCTTCCAAGTGCCCCGTCGGTAAGAAAGCACCGAGAGCTGGCCTGGGCTCAGTGGCTAGGGGCCACCATCCATTGTCCTCAAACTGCTCACCCTGAGTGGCTCAAGGTAAGAGGATGATACTACCAGTTACTGGGCCTCCTGGGCCTGGGGAGGGCCCTAGGGGGCTAGGCAAAGGCCTGGGTATGTCTCGGCAGCCCTAGTCGCAAGGCCATGTGGCCACCTCTCAAACACCTGGAGGTGAACAAGGCTGGCTTTCTGAGGGAGGCTCTTGATAGCTTGGAGGGAAGCTGACTTCCTGAGGAGTAAAGACTGGTGAAATGAGGACATGGCAAATACAGCCTGAAAGAGGAGGGAGGGAGTGTTCTTAGGACAGCCCCTCCTCTTGGTGCTGTCCAGAACATGGTTGCCACCAGGCCTGGGAGAGGGCAGAGGTGTCATTTATGCCCGTGGTTACACAAACACAAGTTAAATTTGGAACTGTGCTTTAAAAAAAAAAAAAAAAGGTGACCGAAACGCCCAGGCCCTTGGCCCCACAGCTCCAAGCAGTCAGGCAGGTAGCCGAGGAAGACAGAAGGAAGGCAAAGACCCCATCCACGAGGATGTTCCCAGCAGCACTTATTTTGGCAGTAAAGAATTTGAAATAAAGTGGCTGCCACTGATCAGGAAGTAGCTAAAGAATAGTTACTGTGGTTAAAAGATATGATGGAGGGGCAGCTAGGTGGCGCAGTGGATAGAGCACTGGCCCTGGAGTCAGAATACCTAAGTTCCAATCTGGCCTCAGACACTTAACACTTACTAGCTGTGTGACCCTGGGCAAGTCACTTAACCCCCACTGCCGCACTAAAAATTAATTGATTAATTAATTAATTTAAAAAAAAAACAGTTATGATGGATATGACTGCATGCCAAGAAACAAGGAATCGGATTACTCCCAAGAAGCCTACGAAGACAGGATGGGTCAGTGCCCACCGAACAAGCAGGAAGAGGCAGCCACGGGATGCCCAGGTCGGTGTCAATGCACAGATCCAAACCGAACCGAGCACCATAAAATCCTAAGGACCAAACCTGGCCCAGTGCAAAGGCTGGGCACTGAGGATACTCAGTGTGGTGTGTGTGCAGTGTGGTCCTTAGTCTGGTCAGATCGATTGTCTTCCTCCTTTTTAGAATCCCTGCCATGGGAGATGGCTTGCTGGGTAGAGGGAAGGGGAAGGAAATAAACAGAAGCAAAGGTGATGCTTCAATGGCTCTCTGCTAGGAGTGCTGAACTCTGACAGATCCATGAGGATCCCTGCCGGCCACACAGTGACTTAGAAAACCACCTGTCCTGCCTACATCTCATTTGGTGAGCCCCTCCCATCTACATCTGGGTCTGGGTCTGGATCCAAGGCCCCAGCCTGGGAGTTCTCTGCCATCTGCAAAATGAAACAGGAGGATCTAATTCCAGGACAGAGAGGGAGGATTTTTCTCCATGAAAAATGAGGAAGGGAAGACTCCCTCGATGTCTGTGTATGGGAATTAAAATGCTGTGTGTCACAGATCTGGCCACCGCTCATCCCTCTTCCATTTGAAGAGTGGATTCTTTTGAAGGGCAAGCACCTGCAGTGCTGGGGTCTCCTCTCTTCTGGCTCCTTCCTCCTCCAACTGACCCAACTATACAAGTTGAGCTTTTGAAAACAAGATTTCATGGGCAGCTAGGTGGCGCAGTGGATAAAGCACCAGCCTTGGATTCAGGAGGACCAGAGTTCAAATCCAAACTCAGACACTTGACACTTACTAGCTGTGTGACCTTGACCAAGTCACTTAACCCTCATTGCCCTGCCAAAAAAAAAAAAAAAAAGAAAGAAAAAGAAAACAAGATTTCTCTGGTGTTGGCAGAGATGGTGATGGGAGCAATTCCACTGACAGGTAGCCACTCTGACCCCTTCCCTTGCCTCACTGCAGCCTTGTTGCTTGGCCAACACTCTTCCTGCCCTCTGGGAAGGACTATCGAAAGCTCTCGAATTCTTTTCACTTTTTTGTTAGCTCTGGGTCCCTGGCCAGAGCTTATTTGCTGAATAAATGCTAGCTGGCACAATAGATAAAACACTGGGTCTGGAGTCAGAAAGACTTGAGTTCCAATACAGCCATTTCCCAATTGTGTGATCATGGACAAATCACTTAACCTCTGTGGGCCTCAGTTTCCTCAACAATAAAATGGGCATAAAAAGGCTTATCGTGAAGATTAAATGAGATGATTACAAAGTGCTCAATGTAGCGCCTGGCCCACCGTGGGTGCTTATTAAATGCTCATTCCTTTTTCCTTCCCGTTTACTTTGTTCACAGAGTTAAAAGCGAACAATTTCCCCTAGAAACAAAGAGCAGACCTACTCTAAGGTGCTTGTTCCTGCCATAATTCTTGATGGCTTGTTCGTGTGTCTGGGCCTTGATAGAGAAAAGGGAGGTGCTAAGATCAAGGTCTTAGAGCTGGAGTGGAGCCCAGCCCCGTGGGCACAGATGGGGAAGGGATTTGCCCAGATCACTCATCTGAGGGTGACTTTGCATTCTGGTCTTGTTGACTGCCCCGTCAGGGCCCTAACCACTGCACTGCCTTGCCATCAGCCAGGAGCCATGAGAGCCCCCTTTAGGACTGGAAGGGTTCCATCTCCCAAGACAGAGCATCATTGAGTGTCAGCCAGCTCCACACCCCACAGCCTGCCTGCCCAGCACTTCCAAGGCGAGAGAGAGCTCACCACCTCTGAAGGTGGCAGCTCCAACTGTGAGGAAGCTGCTGCTTCTCAAAAGTGGCCTGTTCCCCATTCTGTCCTCCAGGACAAGCAGAAGGCAAAGCATGCTTGGATGGGATGGTCCATGGCCTAGACACCAGCGCCTCCTTCCAGGGCCCCTCCCATAGACCAGGCTGCTTTTCTCCCAGAGGGCCTCCCCAGGGGAAGGGCCACAGGCCCCTCCACTCCCTCGTCTTGCTCTGGGACTCTGATGAGCACCCACATTTCCAAGCCCACCTCCCAGGCCCATGAGGCCTTCTCATCTGGGCACACCTTCCCTCACATACAGCCCTCAGCCAACTTCCCATGATCAGACCAAGGAGGGGAAGGTCACCCACAGCACACCTGGGGCATCGACAGCTTTCCTGACCCAGGGAGATAGCGTGTGTTCCCTAAACGCCATTTTTACAACAGCTTGGCTCAGCTGGAGGGGAAGTGAGGCAGTAGGAACCTTTCTGAGGCTCCTCTCTAACATTCCACACAGCCTGGAGCCCTGGGCCAAAGCAAGGGATCATGACTAGGACATAAAGGGCATTTGGAATTCCCAAGTGCAAGGCCCTCATTTCACAGAGAGGGAAACAAATGGTGAAGGAGGCTGACTAATTCACTGAGGGCCGCCCATTGACGAGTGTCAGGTCTTCTGTATCCACACCCTCGAGTGTAACCCACAGGGAGAGGGAGCCGGACTGCCCCAAGTGACTACACAAGGAGGGTCACTTCAGAGCTTCACCATACAGACTATGGTGTGTATCACCCGAGGAGCTGAGGAAGGAGGAGAGCCAGCCCTAACCAGCATCCCCTCTGAGCCCTCTCCGGACCCCGGCTCCTCCTCTCACACCTGGTCAAGACAGCCTTTTCCTTCTTGGTATCCACGGTCAACTTGAGGCCTTCTTGTCCAGATCCGGGGCTGACGGTTTCTGTGACAATACCTGCTTTCTTCTCCTCCTCCTCCTCCTCCCCCTCACTGTCTGAGCCCCCTGAGGAGCTGCTATCGGAGGCCACCAGGGGGGCCTTCCTGGCCACACACACATTCCAGACGCAAGGAGCAGCTGGGCTGACTGCAAGCAGAGAGAAGAACCGGTCACTCCGAGGAGGGGGGTGGGGCCCCTGGCTCTGTGCTCACACATCCAGCCCCCAGGCGTGGAAGCAGACCCCCGCTCCTGTCAGCCCCCTCTCTGCAGTTTGCCTCAAACCCAGAAGTATCTGAAGTAGCCCTACTTCCCCAGCTTACAATCTGCCGTCGGCCGGCCGCCAGAGGCGTCCAGTGTTCTGGGCTCTGGCTGGCCAGCCGCACCCCTCGTTATTCCCCTCTCATGTGTTACTTCAGCCTTATTTGGCGTGGGCCAGGGTCTGCCCTCCTCATCCCTGCTGAGTCCATCCCTGAGCATGCCAGTTCTTTGCTGTTCTCTAGAGCTGGGCTGGGTACTGTCCATACCCAGGATAAGAAGGAGCTTGTGGATTTTAGCCCACGGACATTTTCTTTGTAAGTTACCACTTGGCTGGAGAGCCAGGCCATGAGCAGGGGCAGGACAAGTAGGAGGCTCAGAAGCAAACCTCATGAGGACCGTGAACCTGAACATGAACTTCTTGGGTCTGACTACCCCAAGTCTCCTGCTTTCTATCCCCTACTTCCAAAGGCCACCCCTGGGGGCTGCAATGACTCAGTGAGAGCATTTCTGGTTCTGGCCACACACACTTTCTCCCAGTTTTTTTGATCTCCAAGGTTTACCAAGAATGCAGAGAAAAGTCTAAAATTTTAAGGAAAAAAGATGACAATTTTCAGAATATTTGAAAAGAAGCCACATTGTGACCTGGTTGTTCGTTCTCCTGCACCCCAACATCCCTCGCTCGAACCTGCCCAACCTTTCTGTGAATTGTGTTTGGGGGACTCATTCAGGAGCCCGTCCCTCCAGTCGAACTCTGAAGAGTCAGTGCCCGGCCCAGCTCCCTACAGCACCTTGGCAGGGGCTAGCCTTCCTCTCAGTGGGGCCCCTGCTGGCTCATGCCCAGTGTGGAGCTTTTTCAGGCCCAGTGTGGAGCCTGTGAGGGCCTTTGCTGCCAGCCTCCCTCTCAGATGTACCCCTTCCCCTGCTGTAAGCCCACTCACAGCTCTTGTCCTGGCTCTGCTGGGGCTTCCCCTCAGAAGTGCCGCTTCCTGTGTCCACAGGAGAACTGCATCGAGGACCTGATTCTGAGCTGAAAAGGAGAGGGAATAAGCACAGCCGGGCCGGGCGTGTAAGGGCCGCATCTGTCCCCTCTCCACCCCAGGGTGCCGCCTTCAGCTGGAGGACTCTCTTACCAGCAGAAAGACTGGAAGTCTGTGAATTTTGCCCAGCCTTTCTCCTCTGCAGTGGAAGTGTCTGGAGCAGCTGCATCCCACACACGGGAGCCAATGTCCATGGCCACACCTGAGGGAGGGGGCTTTGAATTTACCGGCTCATCAAATACAGCTGTCCATCCAGAGCCTGCATAGGATGGGAGCAGGGAGGAGGAGGGAGAAGCAAGAGGGGGGGGGAAAGCGGGGGAGGAGGGGGGAGGAGGGAGGAGGAGGGGAAGGGAGGGGGACAGGAGGCAGGAGGCAGGAGGTGGGAAAGAGCAGTGGTTACAGTGACTACAGATGGATCCTTGCTAAGGGAGGAAGGAAGGAGGCAGCCCAAGAGAAAACTATATCTCCTTCAGATGTGAGAACGAGGCCTAGGGCTGGGCAGCCTCCTCACGTGGAGCCTTGGGCCTGGGCTGCCCACAGGAGAAAGGCTGCTCGGATTCTTTCTTGACCTCTTCCAACGGGAGGTCAGAGTTCCCAGACAGGGCTTTAGGGCCCATGCACGCCCAGCCACCCAGAGTGGACAGGAGGACGCTGAAGCGCAGAGAGTGGCAGGGCGGCCAAGGCAGGACCAGAGCCTCTTCTGGCTCAAGGCTCGGGACTTCCAGGGCACCAGTTACTGAGCCCTAGACAAGGCAGTGACACATCGAATGTGTGTTGAGGGGCCTGAGTGAGGCCAAGCTTGGCAGCAGGACCAAGAGGAGCCTCTTGAGCCCCAGGCTCAAGAGTGTGTCACTGCCCACCCCCAGAGGCCCCCAAACACAACAGGGAGACTCCCTGCTGTGCTGCCTCACTTGCAAAGGTGCAGCACCTTGTGCTAGCCCTCTGAAGAAGGCTGGTGGGCCCAGGCGGGAGAGGGCCCGAGCTCCCGTGGCATCCTCAGGGCTGGGCTTCTTGGGGGAGAGCAGTGGCCGACGTGAAAGGCAATTCGCGAATCCCCCAACGCCTCCCGTGCTTTCCCCAGGAGGTCTCCTCACCTTCTGAGGAGGCCATGTCTACATCCTGCAGGGTGAGGTTGGTGGTGCTGTTGCTCTCTGAAGGGGCAGTGCCACCTTCCTGCTGGGCCTCCCCCGCCGCCCCTGCCTCCTCCTCCTCCTCCTCCTCCTCTTCCTCCTCGGAGTCCTCAGAGTCCTCACCGGCCTCCCGACCCCCGTTCTCAAGGTCACTTTTAGCGGAATACTCTGAGGTCTGTGACGCACCAAACCTGGAACAAGGAGAAAATGAGGGGAAGTGCCCCGACAAGGGGCGGGCTCCGCCTGCGGGGGCCTCCGTCCGTCCCACTGGTGGAGGCCTCGTACTCCCACTCTAAAGGTGTCTGACAGGGAGACGACATACAAAGACCCAGGCATGGAACGGCTGGAAGGCATCTGGAAGGGGACACGAGAGGGGCCGTGTGCGGGCCGGCATCCTCCCAGCCAGCTCCGTGGCCAAGTGTGGTCCCTGGGGCAGAATCCCTTTTGGGATCCGATGAGTCACAGGGTGGTTGGTTCCCAGGGTAAGAATGAGCTTTGTCTTTAAGGAGCGAACAACGATATGACCCCTACTGTGTGCCAGGCACTTGTGAAGGGCTTTATCTTTATGATCATGCAGGTGCTGTTATGAGGAAAGTGAGGCAGGGGGCACCTAGTCACTTGTCCGAGGTCACCAGGTGCTTATGGTCTGAGTCTGAATTTGAACTCAGGTCTCCCTGACTCCACGCCGGGTGTTTGGAACTCTAGAGCTGACTTTTCCTGCACATCTGGATCTTTGTGCTGTGTCTGAGGAAACAGGGAAAAGGTGGCGCAGCGGCCTCCTGCCTCTGGGGAGGTGGTCCCATCCTCCAGGCTTGGTAGGTTGGAAGGCTCAGGGACCAGGGCCAGGCAGATGATGCAACTTCCGGGTCACATGTGCAAGGCTGTGAGGGGGAAGGGGTGGCCTAGAAGGATGGAGGGGGGGGGGTGGGGAAGCACACTCTAAGAGGTGACCCACCTGGGCCTGGAGTTAGGGAGACCCAAGTTCAAATCTAGCCTCAGACGTTTACTAGCCAGGTGACCCCAAACAAGTCTCTTCATCTCTGCCTGACTCCGTTTCCTTATTTAGGGCTGTCATGAGGGTCCCATAAGATAACAGTTGTAACACGCTCAGCCCAGTGCCTGGCACATAGTAGGGGCTTTATAAATGGTCTCTTTGAAACTCAGCTCCCATTCTTCACTCTGGAACCCAAGAGATCCACTTGAATCCTCTTGTTAAGAAGACAGATGCTCCTTTTCTTTTTCTTTGCTAGGCAGGTGTGGGGTGAAGTGACTTGCCCAGGGTCACACAGCTAGTCTGTGTCTGAGATCATATTTGAACTCAGGTCCTCCTGACTCCAGGACTGGCACTCTGTGCACTTTGGCGCCACCCAGCTGCTCCGGGATTGTCTTTCAAACCCTTTCAGACAGTCCTTCCTGAGCCTTCTCTTCCCTAAGAGGTGTCTTTAGCTCATGGGTGTGGCCAATTTCTATCTACACTTACACCACTGCTTTGGCTGACCTTCGACCTTCAGAGGGCATGACCTCCCCATTCTTGCGGCCATCCTCTAGACGCTCTCCATTTTATCAGAATCCCTCAGGAAATCATGCACCCCACCCCCACCCCCACCCCCAAGGCTATGTGCAATGGCCCCAGGTTTGGGCTGGGCCTCAGGCCGCGGGGCGGGGGCGGGGCTTCTGGTTTTGCTTTACCTGGTTCTGGACTTGGCTTGAGTTGCATAGTTGATCTCCCTGTCCTCCCAGATGTCTTCCTCCTCATTGTCATCGAATGGCTGGATGCGGTCATTGCAGCACGCTTCAAACAGAGATGCGTTGGGCTGAAACAAAGTTCCGGAGGTTAGCCCCCTCCAGGGAGGGTGGTCCTGGTCTGCCCACCCCATTGCTCCCCAGTGCAGCCTCAGGCCTAAAAGCACACGATCTCCTGACCCCTTTTCTTTTCTTGCTCTGACTTCAAGAACTGAGTGAGCTGGTGTCCAGGCCTCGGCTCCCATCGGGGCTCAGGTGGAGACTAACAGCGGTTGCTTCCAACTCCCCCACCCCCAGCACTAAGGACCCCCAGGGCCCACTTACACTGTCATCATCAGCGTCAATGGTGAAGTTGATCTCAGCAATCCTGTCAAAAGGGGCACTGCAACAGAGACAGACATGAGCGCCCAAGCCTGTGGGCAGGTTGGTCACTAGGAAACAGCGCCACTGCCCTGGCACCCCTGCTCGGCTGGAGCCTTGGCCATAGACACGGGGGAGCAATGTCAGGAAAGAACAGGGGAAGGCTGCTGGGCTTGGGTTTCCAAAGAGCCCCTTCATGTGAGAGATCTGGTATTGCTACAAAGGACCTGGGGGAGTGGGGCGCTCCTCCCAGACAATTTATTTAAAAGAATAATTAAAAAAGGCTAATTGGGCAGCTCCCCTGTCCTCAAGGACCTTGGACTTAAGCAGCACACCCCTAAACCAGACACTGCTGGGAGCAGTGTCTTCCTAACCGTCTTGCATCTGGCTCCAAGTCCACAGTCACCCTCAGGAAACTTCGTGCCATAAAGGAAAACCTGCTGCCTTTTGTCAGAAGGGAAATGCTGGCAAGCAGCACACGGGGGTTCAGATGCGATGATTTAAACACTGCCACAACTCTGCTTCCTGATATATAAGAACGATGGCGACAACGTAGACCAGAAATCCACCTTCCCACAGGCCAGGGGTGAGGAGGGGCGTGTTCTGCCCCCCCCCCACAGTTGGATCCCATGACATCTTCCAGGTGAACACTACATGCCAAAGCCTCACATGGCAAAATCGCATGAGATGATCTTGGGGTTCCTTGATGACAGAATCTTATGATAGGTCATATTAATAGTTAGCATTTCTATGGCACTTGGTGCCTTGTAAAATACTTTTTCGACTTGGGAAGTCACCTGAATGCCTCAAGGGTTTGGGCTGGACAGCTCTGTTCGTGGTCACTGCGGGAGGGGGCCCATCAATTGGTGAATAGCTAAATAAGTCACAGTGTATGAATGTGATGGAATGCTACTGTGTTGTAAGAAATGATGACAGGCATGGTTTCAGAAAAACCTAGAGACACTTAGAGGAACAGTTCTGAGGGGACTGAGCTGAACCACAACAATTTATACAAAGATAACAGTGGAAACAATGGTGACAGTGCTAGGTGACACAGTGGATCGAGCACTGGGCCTGGAGTCAGCCAGACTCAAATTCATGAGTTCAAATCTGGCCTCAGACACTAGTTGGGTGACCCTGGACCAGTCACTTCACCCTGTTTGCCTCACTTTCCTCATCTGTCAAATGAGCTGGAGAATGAAAGGGCAAACCACTCCAGGATGCCTGCTGAGGAGATCCCAAATGGGGTCACAAACAGTTGGACACAACTGAAACGACTGAACCACAACAATGTGAAGACAAACGGCTCTGAAAGATGTAGGAACTCTGGTCGGCACAATAAGCAGCCAGGATTTTAGAGGATTCCTGATGAAGCCTGCCCCCACACCTCCAGACCAAGAGCTGAGGGACCCCATGCAAGTGGAGGCATAACTTTTGGCCACGGCCAACGTGGGTCTTTGTTTTGCTTGACTAAGCATGTTTGTAACAGACTTTGTTTTTCTTGCTTTCTCAACTGGGGGGTGGTGTGGGAGAGAGTGGAGGAAGGGAGAAAATTGGGGGCTGAGAATGGAAGTACGTTGACCTTAAAGTAAAAGGGGCCTGGGCTAGACTCCTGGAGTGAAGTAAGGCTGGCCAAGATACCGACCAGACCAGACACCAGATTCGGGCCCATGAACTCACTTGATATTATCATCCTGGTCTGCAAACTCTTCATCATTGAAGCCAAACTGATCCACGAAGTTGGCTGTCATCTGCTGGATCTGGTACTCGGAGAAGGCCTAGGGGAGAGAGCAGTGGCCGGCAGGAAGGGAGTTGAGCCCACAGCCTCCCCCAGGACGTGTGACTGTTCCAGGGGGGCTCCCTCTTGGTCGGCCTCCCTGTCCTGAGTGGGCCGGCCCGCTGTGCTCATAGTACACCTTTCCCCTCCAGCTGGGGAAGCTCCCAGCTGCAAGTGCTCAGGGACAAGAGGTTCCTTATTTCTTGCAGATTGTCCTCAAAAGTGTGTTTCCTTTAACCCTGCTCAGAGCTCTCCACGCATTCCCATTTCCTTGCTCAGTGTAAGGGGCCTTTCTCTCTTGGAGCCCCTTCCCCAGCCTGGCCTGCCCTCTCTGTAGGGTCAGGGAGCCCTTGAGTTTAGTGATGAGGAAACTGAGGCCCAAGAAAGCTAAGTGACTTCCCCAAGGTCACTCAACCAATAAACCTGAATGCAGGCCCTCTAGCTCCAGAGCCCCTCACAAGAAGCCTCCCCTCATAAGAAGCCACCTCTGGAGAACCAATAGGAGGGGAGGAAGACCTATGAGGCCCTTGACACTCCAAAGAAAGCCACGGGAACCGCTGGCGATCCCTCTCTGGGGCCGCTCCCCAAGTCACCCTTCTGGGGCACAGCAGCTCCAGGACCACGAACACTCACCTGCTGCAGGGACAGCTCGTTAGGAAAAGCACTTTCCATGTCCTCGTCTTCGCTAGAAGAGTGAAGGTGGTGAGTGCTCACCTGAAACGCAAGCACCCCCAGAGTGGGGGAGCCCAGATGTCAGCTCCAGCACACTTGCCCTGCCTCCAGGAGCCAAGAGCGGGGAAGGTCAGGGCCTGGGAGGCCCCGGGGGCAAGGCTGCTTGGGCACTAGGCCCACACAGGGAGGGCCCACAGGAAATGGGAATTCTGGGACACTGACAACTCTAGAGGCCCAACCTCCTGCAGGGCCCAGAGCAGCTGGACATGCGTGACTGAGGCCGGGACCAAGACAGAGAGGGGGGCACATGCCCTCCAGTCCCTCAAGGCCTCAGGTAGCTGGTGCCCAACATGACCACCTGGGCCGGCTGCTCAGTCCCTACTGGCCTCCTAGACCTTGGCCTCCCCCACACAACCCATGGGCTGACCTCCCCCTGATGGCCAGGACACAAGGTGAAGCGCTGACCCTCCCGTGCCTGTCCCTCAGTGCCCCACTCCTCAAGGCAGGACACCCGTGGTGCTCACCAGGTCAACGGTGTTTCTGCGGTTGGTCTCCGGCAGCGTCTCCTCCACAAAACTCTCCCATCGCCCTCGGCAATCCTCAGGAAGCTCTGTAGAGAAAACCATTCTCCCTGTTCAGAATGGCTTCTGGAGCCCCAAATTGCTGGATCACAGATCCAGGACCGAGAGAGGCAAAGGTCAGAGAGGCCAAGCCCTTCATTTTAAGGTTTAAAAAGAGGGATGATGGGGCAGCTAGGTGGCGTAGTGGATAAAGCACCAGCCCTGGAGTCAGGAGTACCTGAGTTCAAATCCAGCCTCAGACACTTAACACTTACTAGCTGTGTGACCCTGGGCAAGTCACTTAACCCCAATTGCCTCACTAAAAAAAAAAAAAAAAAAAAAAGAGGGATGTGGTGGCAGCGCCAGGATTTGCACCCAGGGCTCTGACTCAAAATCCAGGTTTCCTTCCACTGCATCCCACTGTCCTCTTGAATGAGGGGGCCTTGATTTTAGCTAGAAGGGACACTAGAGCTCACCAACCCCGGCTTCCTCATTTTATCATTAAGGAGCTGGTCGGGACAGCGCTGTGGCCTGGGCATAGGAGTGCTGGCCTCGGGCTGTCTGCCTTGAAATTCAAGGCCTTTTCTGTTGCCCAAAGGCCTCCGTTCCTGCTATTCTGCCTCAACTGTGTGTGCCAGTGTCGTTCCCAATGAACAGCCTCCCAGGCTGACAAAGTCCTTGGATCCAAGGAGGCTCGATCTCATGCCGGAGCCCCTGCAGACGCACTCACTCACAGGGTAGCTGGGGCCCTGTCATTTCCTTTCCCCAGGATGGCAGAAATCACGCTGCCCCATTTCACCGGACAAGCCGAATGAACTCTGGGTATGCTTATCCAGCCTCTGTGGAGCAGCCTTGCTTTCTTCCCTCCCAGCCCCAGCCCACTCCCTGGACAGAACACAGGCCTAGGAAACAGCTTGGCCTCCCCAAGCCACCACAGAGTCTGGCTAAGTGTGCAAGTCAGCCCCAGTCCTGAAGAGTCTAGCAGCGTCGGAGAAGCTCAGAGCTGGCAGGGGTCACCATCGTCCCTGAGGCCAACCCCTCCCCTCAAAGAGCTACAGCCACAAGGTGTCCTGAGGTGGTCATGTGGCCTCCCAAGGCAGCCCGCCCCAGTTCTGGCTAGCTCCTCTGCCGGGCCATTATCTCTGGCTCCTTAGTCACCTCGTCCCCAGTACACAAGCCCTCAGCCCACCCAAGCTGCTTTCTCACACCCATGTGCAAACTCTGCCAACCTCACAGTGCTCTGACTCATGGTCATCCCCCCCAGGGTCCTCCCCACATGTGTGGGCTCATGGCCCTGCCTATAGCAGCAGGCCTCCTGCCTCCCAGATCCAGGAAGCTCTGCCACCCTGGGGTGGCCCTTGGCCACAGAAGTTCTTCTGGTGCCACATGCCACATACCACTGCCAGCTCCCACGGAGCAGGTCGGCCACCCCAAGCCCCAGTTCTCTTTTGTTTTAAAAAGACCAAGTCCTGCCTACCCATCCCTCCTGCACTTTGTACTCATGACACGGCTATTTGGGGGAGGTCCTACCCACAGGGCTTCATTTTTGCCTTCCGTGGATTTCATCTTCCTCATTCTTATTGGAATTTGACTCTGTCACCCAGTGAGTTAGTTAGCTGGCGCTCCCCACTTTGTGACAGCTACAGACGGGGCTCGGTTGCCTTCCATGCCTGTGTCTAAGTGACTGACAAAAATGTCAAACCTCACAGAGGCAATATGGATTCCTCCATAAGAAGCCGCCTTCCAGGGTGACCCTGAGTCCAGCCAGTCAGATGGGAGAAATATGCCAAGTCTGCAGAACCAATCACCTTACACCCACATTATCCACCTGGATATTATTATTATTATTATTATTATTATTATTATTATTATTATTATTATTATTATTATTTTGGGTGGGGCAGTGGGTGTTAAGTGACTTGCTCAGGGTCACACAGCTTGTGTCAAGTGTCTGAGGCCGGATTTGAACTCAGGTCCTCCTGAATCCAGGGCTGGTGCTCTATCCACTGCACCACCCAGCTGTCCCTTATCTACCTGGATAAAACATTTGGGGCAGGGTGGAAGCTAAGGGTTTCTTAGGAAACGGCACCTCATTTCCATCCTCCCCTGTCCTCTGTGGCGACTGCGGGCCTCGCTAGGGCACCACTGGCCATCGCTCATCTTCACCTCCACAGAAGCTCTGTTCTACCCAAGGCCTTCTGCGGGCCAGGAAGCAGCACGGGAAGGCCCCCGGGCCTCAGATCTTCTCTGATCCCCAAGACCTTCCTTCTAAGGCTCCCCTCTTGCAGCACAAGTTCCACCAAATCCAGCTCAGTCAGAAAGGCTCTGAGTTGAAGATGGACGTGGATGTCACCCAAGGACAAGGCTAAGTACTTTTGGGAAGAATTACGGACGATGCACTAAGGGCCAGAGGGGCTGCAATCAACAGCAGCAGAATCCCCAACCCTGGGGCAGCTAGGTGGTGCAGTGGATAAAGCACTGGCTCTGGATTCAGTAGGAATTGAGTTCAAATCCAACCTCAGACCCTTGACACTTACTAGCTGTGTAACCTCGGGCAAGTCATTTAACCCTCATTGCCCAACCCCCCAAAATGGAGCCATCTGAAGCACCTGGCCTGGTCTCTTTTGCTGAAAGACTTCTGTGGCCAATACCAGGGCAGCAAATGAACCCAAAACCTCAGGTGAGGGCAAAAGGCCCTATGTTGGAGTGGACAGCTTTCCAGTTGTCAAGCAAAAATGAGGAAACAGAGTAGAAGCCCAGAACGTTCCCTCCCCCACCTTGGGGGAGGCTGCTGACTGTGTTCGGCTTGACTCCCCAGCCTCGTTGCCTGGGCACTGCTGCTTTCATGGCTGGACCTCACCCCTCACACTAGGACTTCCTGGGCCTCCTCTGAGCTTGCCTATTCTTGGAGCCCTTTGGTCCACATACCCCTCACCCCCTACCTAGGCTTGCTTAAAAAGGTAGGTTGTCTATTTTTAGGGCTATTCATCCTTTACTAAATTTTCCTCTCGTCGTTATCCCAGCAAGGAAGCACCCTGGGCTTCCAAAGGCCCTGCCAGCAGAGGATAAGCCCTGGCAGGTGTGACCAAGCCAGAAAGGCTGAGAGTGGCCTGGGCCTAGTGATTCCGAGAAGCGGTGCTCCCGGACCCTTTTCCCCAGCCGCAGAGCTGACCCTCAAAACCATTCCCTCGACTGGTTTTCTCTCCTGGTTCTATCCCTGCTGGTTCTCCCCACACAATGAAAGCTCCTCAAGGGCAGAGGGGGTTCCCTGATGGTCTCTGACTCCCCGGCACTGAGCCCAATGCCTAGCACAGGGCAGGAGCTTCTGAAATGCTCACTGCCTGACTGGCCCTCACTTCCCCCTGCTCTCACTCATGATGATCTGGGCTGATGGTGCCGCTTTGGGTCTGCACCACCTTAGCAGGGAGAGAGCTCCCCATACCTGCAGGTCTTTCAGCTGGGCTGAATGCCAACATGTGAGGGAAGCTGTAAGTGGGAACTCTGTTCAGGGCCTCTTGATGACTCTCTGGGTCCCTGCCAGCTTGGAGAGTCTATGACTCTGAGTTCCACTCCAAACTTCAGGGATGGTCTCCTTCAGAGAGGAGACTTGGGAAAGGGCAAAGTTGGGCAGGAGAGTAAAGGCAGCAGCTGCTACAGGTGTCTTTGTAATATGCTAGTGGGGCATGAGGTCCCAAAGGGCTTTTATTATGGTGAGACCTGGAATCAACCACCCAGAGGGAAGGTTTCAGGAGCTAGCCATGACAGGAGAGGGCAGCAGAAAAGCTAACGTACCTTTGATGAGGTGGCTGATCTGAGACTGAATGGGGCCCTTCTCCATGTTCTGGACAACAGCGTTGGCTATTCGGGTGAGGTGGCCCATGTTTCCCCTCCTCATCCCGCCTTCGGCCCTACAAACAAAGTCACCGCCAGAGCCGTGGGTCAGCGTGCCCACCTCTGACAAAGTAACAGAGATAAGAGCTGTTCCTTTGGAAGCCACTTCTGAGTGGCAAAGCCTTTGGCCTGTTTGAGGTCACTACAATGAGAAGACCAAGGGCCGGCCCCTCTCCCCAGCACTGCAGGGCTCCTGGCGGGACCTGTGTCTATGAGAGCGGAGGCCTCCAGGAGCCCAGACCTAGGCACTCTGCTAACCCAGGGCACTTCTCTGCAAGACAATGGGGCTCCCTGGGGTTAGCCTTTTGGTGCAGAGGTCACTGGCTCTGTTTGACCTGTGGCCAGAGTCCTCGGGACGGCCCTCTGCCACTCTCTTGCCATTGGGTTTGTAAAGGAGTGACCCGAAACAAAAAGCAAACAAAAAACAGGGATCCGAGAGCATTCTCTGCCCCCAAGGAAAGCCTGTTCTTTGTAGCATATGGTAAGACTGGGACGTGGGAAAGGCAATGCCGACAACCTCAGGGGAACAATCCAAGCCACTGCCAGGAATAGTCTGGGCACGTCTGCTCCACCGAGGAGAGGCTCCAGAGCCACCCAGAGCTCCAATCCAAGCAGCCCAAGGCCCAGCTCCTTTTCCCCGAACAAGCCCTTCTCCTGTCCCCGGCTTCTCCACTTCTATTATTCTCCTGCTTGCTCCCCTCGCCCTCCTACCTCACACTCGCTCATCAAGTCCTGTCGATTCTTCCCTCCCCACACCTCAGGCACCATCCCTGCCTCTGTGCAGACCCTCCTCGGGTCGCAGCCAGCCTGGGCTCTGCACCACCAGGGTCTCCATCACCAACGCACCCTGCCCCCCCCTCCCCCCGCACTCCCTAACTAGGCATCTGGTCCTTCCACTGGCCGACTCCGAGTCACATCTCATGACCCTGTCACATGACGCCTCCAGCCCCTCAAACTCCCTGTCACACGCAGGTGCCTGGGCTCCTGGCCCCTGGGCCTCCGCTCATGACGAGTCTTGTATCCTTCTAGCCAGCTCCAATCCTTCATGATTTCTCCCTCCCTCCCTCCCTCCCTCCCTCAACACTCAGTCTGTTCCCTTGTTAAAAAAAAAAGACTCAAGTCCAACCCACGTCTTGGTTCTCAACCAGACTCTAAGTGCCTAGAGGGCAGGGCCCAAGCTTCCTGTGTCTCTGGACCCACTCGGGGCAAAAATGCTGCTATTTCATGGACACAAGGGTCCCCCTAACACAGTGAACAAGCTAAGCTCCCCTCCATGCCCCGGCTCAGTGCACGCGAGGCCAAGGTGAGCGTGGGAGTGATGCTCGGACCGAGGCCCTTCCGATTCCCAAGCAATCGCTCTCTGCTCCTGCCCCATGTCCTGGGTGTGGCTCCCCCTTGTGGCCCCACAGGCCCTTACTGGATTCTGTCATTGGCTTCCCAGGCATCCAGGATCCTCTGTACCAAGCAGCACTTCTGAAACAGCTAGAGGAGACAGAAGACCCGTTTAGATCGGTGCCACGTGGTTTCTGACATTCATCTCTTAACACCTCGGAGGATGTGGTTCTACTTCTTTCTCTGGAGGAAGGGAGAAGTGCAGCCATGGCCTCAGGGAAGGCTTCCTGACCTTCACCTTCATCTGAGGCCCATGATCCCTCCAGGACAGCAAGTCACCTGGTGAGTGCATGTCCTCAGGGTTTCCATGCTGATGAGAGGCCCCAGTGGGTCATCAGATCTATGCCAGCCCCATGAGGGGCAGAGGCAGACCTGACTCTCCTTTTGTTCCTCACAGCCGGGCACACAAGCCCCCTGCACTGTGCATGCCCCCGGGTCTCTGGAGGGCTAAGAAGGGTCTCCACTTGCTGCAGGTGCTTTGCTGCAGCCCCTCGAAGCACCCAGAGGTGCTAGCTGAGCTATGCCTGCCTTGGCCGTGACTGTCCCTCCAGGCTAGGAGGCCTCCTGCTGCCCCAGCCGGACTTACGTGTGTCACCATCACGTTTTCCGAAACAACCTCTGCAGAATCGGTTTTTTCCAAGCTTCCATTCCCACTGTGCATCTCCTCTCGGCAATCAGACTCACTGGCTGATCTTCCTCCTTCTCGGGCAGAGTGCGACAGAATGGCCGCTATGCACAGCTCCACTTGGAAATGCAGAAAGTTATTCCAGGTGAACTTAAAAAACAAGTCCTAAAGCAGAAAGCAGACACAGAACAGCCCCTTAGACGTCTGTCACGGCTGGTGTGGGTGCCCACCTGCCTTGGCCTACGTGCATTCGCCACAGAGCCTTCCCTTGAAGCCACCCGAGGGCTCAAGGGGAAACGTAGCCAGAGCCCCTTGACCCACCTAGGCCTTAAATGGGGGGGCAGCTTGCTGGCTCATGACCCCCCAGGCTGTAGGACAGCCCACTCCAATGGCCTTCTCTTGGTATTCCTTCACCTTGACCCCTCTGTCCTCTTGACACTGTTGATCACTCTCTTCTCCCTGGCACTCTCATCTGTCCTGGATCCCCTCCTATCTGTCTAACTTGTCCCTCTCAGTCACCTTTCCTGGATCTTCATCTGTCTTTCCCACTAGCTGTGAGTGTGCCCCACGGCTCTGCCCTGAGCCCTCTTCTCATGGCCCTCGCTCCTATTTCACGTGGTGACCTCATTAGCTCCTACAGATTCCATTGCCGTTTCTTCCGCAGGTGAGCTTCAGACCTCTCTGCTGACCGTCAGCCATGCATCTCCAACTGCCTAGCTTAAACTGGATGTCCCATAGGCACCTTAAACTCCACAGGCCACAAGTGAGCTCATGGCCTTTCCTCCCAAACACCCCTTCCTCCTAACTGCCTTGTTACTCACTGTTGAGGCCCTCCTAGTCCTCCCGTTGCTCAGGCTAGAAATCAAGGTGTTCACCTCAGCCCTTGGCGGTTGCCCAGTCTTGGCATTTCTGCCTTCATAGTCTCTCTCGTTCTCTTCTGGTGCAGGCCCGTGTCACCTCAGGCTCAGGCCTGCACTGGTCTCTCTGCCTCAAGTCTCTCCCTGCTCCAGCTGGGCTTCCAAGCACAGATTTCACCTCCCCCCATCCCTCTTCAGGAAATGTCTATGGCTCCCAAAATATAAACCACCCCCTCTAACGGTCCGGTCTTCTTCTACCTCAGCCCCATCTACATGTCCTCTGGCCTCCCAACTGCCCCTCACACGTGGCCTTTCCCAGTCCCTCCAGCTTCATGCCCTGATTGATCCTGTCCTTATCTTATTCATACATGGCTATCTGCCTGCTTTCTTCCCCCATCGGGCTGGGAACTGTTCAAAGACAGGGGGGGTCTTTTGCTCAGTGCTTGGCACACAGTAGGCACTTACTAAGTGCTTGTTGACTCGGCTCTTGGTGGAGTAATGCCATCTCCTTGCCTCAGTGAATCTGCCTCCATAGGCCCTATCCCTTGAAATGTCTTCTGAACCCCAGCAGGGCATGTCTCAAGCACAGAAGGCACAGAGCAGGTCAGAGCTGGGG